>NC_137000.1:21713641-21773641 GCF_032717465.1 Coenobita brevimanus | reverse complement strand
AGAGACTGACCTCATTATATAGAGGCCGGCAGAGCTTGATTCAACTTGCAAGAAGGACGCGGAAATGAAGGCACAGGGGAGGAAGAGTTGACACTCCTGCTCTGAACAACAGAAAGAACGACTTACTCTACTATAAGGGGGAGAAGGGGGGAGTGAGGTAGAACATGCAAGCCTGGTCACTATGGAAGCCACGAGGCGAATCGTGATCAAACATGCAGCATATTGTACGTTAGAATTATACAAAGGATGATGAAATCATAGGCTATGTAACACCTCCCCACAAAGAAAAAGAAATTTACAAAGGAAATTTCTTATTACTCTAAAACAATCTGTCTAAAGTCTAGATAAGCAATCTGCAATAACATTTTCTTTCCCCTTGACATGTTGTATGTCTAATGAATACCCCTGAGAAGTAGACTCCATCTTGTCAATCTCTGATTTTTATCTTTAAACTTACTAAGGAATTTCAGTGGGTTATGATCAGTATAAATGACTATGGGGTCAAAACCAGAACACAAATAAAATAAAAAATGCTGTAAACCCAAAATCAAGGCCAAGAGCTCTTTCTCAATAGTTGAGTAGTTCTTTTGAGGTGGAGTGAACTTCTTACTGTAATAAGATACAGGGTGTTCAATACCCTGATCATCCTCTTGCAGCAAAACAGCCCCAGCTCCTGTATCACTTGCGTCAACAGCCATCTTAAAAGGCTTAGCAAAATTTGGAGTAGCGAGCACTGGCTGACTTAATAGGATAGCTTTAAGTTTACTGAAAGAGGATTCACAGTTATCGGTCCAGACAAATTTAACTCACTTTTTCAGTAGGTCTGTAAGTGGTGATACAAAAATTGAAAAGTTAAGAAGAAATCTCCTGTAATAACCTACCATTCTCAAAAATCTTTGTATCTCTTTCCTACTTTTAGGTCTGGGATGATCACTTATAACCTGAACCTTAGCTCCTGGTGGTGCAACATGTCCATCAGCAATTATGTACCCAAGGTACTGAACTTTAGCTTGACCAAATTCATTATCTATCTATCTATCTATTGCCAGACGCCTCAATCCCGTTTGGGGTGGCCACAAACAAATAGCCTCCAAGTCGCCCTGTCCCCCGCCATTTCACTCCCCTGCTCCCAGCTCACACCCCACTCTCTCATATACCTCTCCACCCCATCTCTCCATCTCATCCTCGGCCTCCCCCTCCCTCTTTCCCCCTCCACCTCACTCAGATACACTCTCTTCGTCAGTCTTTGACCCTCCATCCTCTCCACATGGCCAAACCACCTCAGTGTGTTCCTCATAACGCTTCCTATCACATCCACATCAACACCACAACGCTCCTTTATATCCTCATTCGTCAGCCTGTCTCTCCATGTGACTCCACAGGCTCCTCTTAAATAACTCATTTCCACGGCTCTCACTCTTGACTTGTGTCCTTCCAACAACGTCCAAGCTTCACTTCCGTACGTTAGAGTTGGGATCACAATACTGTCATGTAGTAACTTTTTCACTTCCATGCTCACTTCCCTGTTTCTTATCACTGCTTTCAAAGAACCAGAAACCTTTCTTCCCTGCTGTACCCTTTCAAGCACTTCACCCTCCAAACCTCCATCCTTACTCATCACACTACCCAAGTACTTAAACGTACTCACATTTTCCAATTCCTCACTATCCAACCTCGCTGTACATTCACTGACTTCACCTCTCTCAAAGACCATCACTTTACTCTTCCCTACATTCATCTTTAGATTCCGTTTCTTACACACTCTCTCAAACTCATCCACCAAGCTTTGCAGCTCTCCTTCGTCTTCACTCAACAACACAGTATCATCTGCAAACAACAGTACAGGGAGTTTCCAAACACTATCCTCTCTCACCAGGACCACTCCAACATCCACTACCCTACCTTGTACCTCTTTTATTACCCCATCCATGTACAGATTGAACAACCATGGAGACATGACACATCCCTGTTTCAACCCAACTTTCAAAGAGAAAAATTCACTTAGTTCACCATCCACACGCACTGCAGCCTTCGCACCATCGTACATGCTCTTCACAGTATTCAACAACTTCCCATCTATTCCATATATTCTTAACACTTTCCACAATCCTAGTCTATCCACCCTGTCATATGCTTTCTCCAAATCCATGAAAGCCGCATACAACTTCTTTCCCTTCTCTAGAAACTTTTCCACTAAAGATCTGAGAATTAATATCTGATCTGCACAACCTCTTCCCTTCCTAAAGCCTCCCTGTTCTTCTCCAACTAATTCCTCTGTTCTTTCTCTAACTCTGTCAATAAGTATCCTACCATATACTTTTCCTATTATACTAAGAAGACAAATGCCCCTATGATTACCACACACTTCTTTTTCCCCTTTTCTTTGAACAAAGGAATAATTTTACCTGACTTCCAATCCTCCGGGACTCTACCTTCCTCCCAGGCCAATCTGCACATCTTCCACATCCATTCTACTACTATCTCTCCCCCATGCTTCAGCATTTCACCACACACTCCATCAATTCCTGGGGCTTTCCCAGATTTAACTTTCTTCATTGCTTCCACAACTTCTATCCTACTGTTTTCTTCCTGTCTTCTCACCTCACTCCTTCTTCCAGCCATTCCCCAGCCACTTATACTCGCATTACTTCCATTCTCCACGTTCAACAATTCCTTAAAGTGTTCTCTCCTTCTGCTCACTTTTTCTCCCTTCTCCACTAATAATCTACCATTTCTATCTTTCACTCCCCTGCTAACTTCACTTCCACCCTGTCTTACTCTTTTCACCTCTTTCCAGAACATTTTCTTACAGTCCCTCCACTTTACACTCAAATTCCTTCCAAATTCCTCATCCACTCTCTTCTTACTCTCTCTTACTAATCTTTTCACCTCTCTCTTTCTTTCTACATATAACTCTCTATTCCGCCTCTCAACTTCTTCCACGCCCCTATTTCTCATCCATTCATTGTATGCTTTCTTCTTTTGTGCCACAGCCCGTTTCACCTCTTCAGTCCACCACGCTGTTCCTTGCACTCCCCTCTGTCTTCTCTTCCTTCCACACACCACATCACATGCTGCACATATTTCTTCTGTAAATATTCTACACACAACTTCCACGTCCCCCGTCTGCTCTAACTCATATTTGCCCAATCGTTACTCCACTTCTCTCTTATACTCTGCCTTTTTCTCATCCTCTTGTAACCTTTCCACTCTCCCTGCAACTACTCCTTCCTCTTGTCTTTCCCATCTTCTATTCCTCCATCTTACTTGAACTTTAACTCTGGCCACCACCAAGTAGTGGTCAGAAAGTCCACTCCCCCAACCTCTATAAACTCTTGCATCCAATATACATCTTCGCATCCTTTCATCCACACACACATAATCAATCATTGCCTTCCTTTCACTCAATTCACCACCCACCCTTCTCATCACTCGCCATGTATACCTGTGGATCATTTTATGCCTGAAGAGGGTATTGGCTATCACCAACCCCCTCCCAGCATAGATGTCCACTAACGCACTCCAATTCTCATCTATCTCAGCAGGCACACCCCACTCACCAGCTATTGCATCCACCTTCACATTCCCAACTTTACCATTCATATCACCAATCAAAATCACTCTATCATTCCTTCCAAACTTTTCCATGCACACTTCTACATTTGTCCAGAACTCTTCTCTCACTCTTCTAGCACGATCTTGCGTTGGCGCATACACACACACAATCGCCCACATTTGTATTCCAACTTTCAACTTTACCCACAGAATCCTTGATCCAACTGATCCATACTGTCTTATGCTCCTCTTCCATCTTTTACCCAAAACTATACATACTCCTTCCTTTGCTCTCTCATTCTCACCAACTCCTGCACATATACCCCATCCATACTCCCATTCTTCACACTTTCTCCTCTCCATTTTGTTTCAGTTATTCCACATACATCCACTTTCGCATCCTCAAGCACCTGGACAATCTCTCTCTCTTTCACCTCATCATTTGCTCCCCTTACATTCCACGTTCCAATTGCAATGTCCTTTGTCTGGTCCTTGGTCGTCAACGTTTGGTCAGTCCTTGTCCGAGGCTTATTGTTTGGTTTTTTAGTTAGTTGTTTTCCAGGGAGGGGCACTAACCCTCCGCCAACCCTTTTAGTCGCCTTTTACGACAAGCAGGGATACTGGGGGAGTTTTCTTGACAAACCCCCCCTACCCCCAAGGGGGGTAGCTACAAGATTAGCCTGAACCAAACGCTCAAGAAATTTACTGACATGGCATAGGTGATCTTTCCAGTTGTCACTGAAGATTAATACATCATCAATATAAACAACACACACTGCCAAACCCTCTGTTACAACATTCATGAGCTTCTGAAAAGTGGCTGGTGCATTCTTCATACCATATGGCATTACAGAAACATGCAAAAGTCTTTCCTAGTGTTACAAAACATGAGATCTCCCTAGCACGTTCAGTCATAGGTACTTGCCAGTATCCCTTTAACAAATCAAACTTACTTATGTACCTAGCCTTTCCGATCTTGACTATGCAATCTTCCACGCGAGAGAGAGGGTAAGTGTCTGTTTTGGTTATCTGATTAACACGTCTGTAGTCGATGCAAAGCCGCTGTGACCCACCTGGCTTAGGAACTAGAGTGTCAGGAGAACTCCACTCTCTCTGACAGGGCTCAATCATCTTGTGGTCCAACAGGTAGCCAAGCTCCTTCTAGATGAGAGGAACTTTCATTGGGTTCACACGGTAAGGAGGCAGTTTAATTGGCTTTGCGTCTCCAACATCGACATCATGCATCAACACAGTGGTTCTTCCTGGAGTGGCACGGAACACTTGCGGGTACTCCTGCAGTAATGCCGAAAACTCCTGCCTTTCCTCGGGAGCTAGATGAGACAGCTTAGTCTGGAGATCATTCATGATATCATGATTCTTCCCCAAACTATCACTCAGGCTCATACTGCATGGGAGAACTTCACTTGCAGACTCAGGCGGAACAGCTACAGTGCAGACTGGGTTATTTTCGTCCCCGCCTGAGATATAACTTTAGTATGTTGATGTGACAAAGTTGCTTGTTCTTTCTACGATCTGGTGTGGCGATGACATATGTGACATTACTGAGTTTCTTCTCCACGAAATAAGGACCTCTAAACTTGGTCTGAAGAGGTTGCCCATGCACCGGTAGCAGAATCAAAACCTGATCTCCTGGCTGAATGTGGCGTAACCTGGACTTCATATCATACCAAATCTTCATCTTCTCCTGAGCAGCTCCTAAATTCTCTCTCGCCAGCTTTAAAGCAGTGGACAGCCATTCTTTGAACTTCATCACATACTCCAGCAGGTTGACGTCATCTTCCTCCAACAGCCAGCATTCTTTGAGTAGCTTAAGGGGTCCTCTTACTTCATGGCCAAACAGTAGTTCAAAGGGTGAGAAGCCCAGTGATTCATTTGGAGATTCTCTTGCGGCAAACACAACGAATGGAAAACCTTTATTCCAGTCTTTCTCATATTCCAAACAGAATTTCCAGAGCATCGATTTGAGTGTTTGATGATATCTCTCCAACGATCTTTGGGTCTGGGGATGGTAAGCTGAAGACGTGATCTGGGTGATGCCCAACTCTTTCAGAGACTGCTTGAAAGCATTTGACATGAAATTACTTTCCCGGTCTGACTGTACCTTCTTGGGCATACCAAACTTGGTGAAGAACCCTAGCATTTCCTTAACCACGTTCTTTGCTGAGATATTTCTAAGTGGAATGGCTTCAGGATAACGAGTAGCCATATCAATCAGGGTCAACACATAAGAAAATCCTGAAGAAGTCTTAGGATGAGGGCCGACGATATCCACCAACGCACTGGTGAAAGGCGCCTCAAAAGGAGGAATGGGAACTAGAGGTGCAACCTTATCAGTCTGATTAAACTTCCCCACAACTTGACAGGTGTGACAAGACTTACAATACCAGGAAATATCTCTGAAGATACCTGGCCAGTAGAAGTGTTTCAAAATGCGTGCCACAGTCTTCCTCACTCCAAGGTGTCCTGCCAAACTGGAATCATGAGCCACTCTAATGATATCCTGCCTACAAACACGAGGGATGACAACTTGATGTACAGTACAACCTCCCATTCACAGTCGGCTGATGCTGTTGGGGGTCTCCACTTTCTCATAAGTACTCCTGACTTTATATAATAACAAGTAGAAGTACCAGCTGACTCTTCTTCACTGCAAGCAGAGTTAGCTAGACCTTTCAACTCAGGGTCAGCAACCTGCAACTCAACCAACTCTTGACGAGACAAGTTATCAAAACTACGGGGTACTGCCTCATCTGGTGAGAGATCCAAGTTAGCAAGAAAAGTGTCAGCTAGGATAACATCATCATCATTATCCTCTAAGTCACCAGTAACCTTAGACTTAGCCCTAGTGACAGCACATGCAGAGAACACATCAGGGATATCACAATCCTTGGTCGCAGTCACTGGTTCATTAAACAACTGAGAAGCTGGACACACTTGACTTCCACCAATATCATTTCCAAGTAAGAAAGTTACACCTGACATTGGGAGTGTCTCAACCAACCCAACCATAACGGAACCATTAACAAAACCAGACTCTAAATTCACTCTGCACAGAGGGACAGAGAAGTAATTACTACCTACACCGTGTAAGATCACAGTTTCATCAGAGGAATTAACATTAGAGCCTAGAACACTGGTCAGCATAAGGGATTCGCAAGCACCTGTATCACGATATATTTTAAGTAATTTCCTGTCATTACTGTCCAGAGGACTGACAAAACCATCAGACAGGAAATTAGCACATGAACTCTTGAGAGTGTCACCCACGTTACTGCTCAAAAGAGGAGCTTCATCATGAGAATTTAATTTACCCCTCAAAGCAGGTTCAGTTAACTCGGTTAAAGAATTCTGGGAATTCTCAAGGGTGGACACTAGACCAATTAACTGAATATTTAAAGACTCCTTTTTGTTCACATCACGCTATCTCCTGAAACATTTCTCCATAGTATGACCAAGCTTACTACAATAAGTACATTTACTTTCCTGAAATGTAGAGGTGGAGCTGATATTTACTTCCTGAGAAACATCATCTTTATTCTCTTTCCTGTTACCTGTACTCTGAGTAGAGGCAACGTACTTACTCTCAGCTTTCCTTTTTTCTTTAGAATATCTCTTGTGAGTGAGAACATATTCATCAGCTAAATCTGCAGCATCAGACAAATTATCTATTCTTTTCTCATCAAGATATAGGCTTCCATCTTTATTAATACACCTTTTGAAGTCCTCCAGCAAAATCATCTGCTTAAATTTATCAAAATTAGAATTTACATTCTTAGAATTTAACCACTGTTCAAACAGATCTTCTTTGATTTTTGCATACTCAACATGGGATTGCTTATCTTGTTTATAAGTTGTCCTAAATTTTACTCTATAGGTTTCAGGAACAAGCTCATAGGCCTTAAGAATCAAGATCTTAACTACATCATAATTATCAGATTGATCCTGAGGCAAAAATGCATAAGTTACTTGAGCTTTACCAGTGAGAACACTCTGTAGGAGTACTGGCCACTACTTTCTGGGCCAATTAAAACCTGTAGCTACTCTCTCAAACAACTGAAAATACTTTGTTAAATCAGATTCATGAAAAGGAGGTACAAGTTTAACATTTTTAGCCACATCAAAATCATCAGAGCTAGATGAACCAGTTCCACCTCTTTTCATGCGATACTCATGGTCTGCCTGAATCTTAGCAAGTTCAATTTGTGCCTGAGCCTGTGCCTGTGCCTCCTGAATACGAGCCTGAGACTCAACCTCCTTAGTATTTGCCTGAAACTCAGCCTCCTTAGCACGAGCCTGAAACTCAGCCTCCTTAGCACGAGCCTCATGCAGGTGTAGCTGTAACTTAGCTATTTCAACTTCGTTTGCTCATATGGAGGAGTTACATTAAACAAGCTTTTATTAATCATGTCAACAATTTGATCATTAGAATGATGAGAGCGAACAGCAATTCCCAATTGTTGAGCAACAAGCCTAAGTTCATTCTTTGTTCTGTTTTCTACATCACACACTGTTTGCACATTTAACAAAAAATCTTTGGCTTCATCAAGAGTAGTAATAGTAGACATCATGAATAAATCACAGTCACAAAATATCAAGCAATATCTTTATGATAATATCCTGAATATCCTGATAATAGGTCGCCAAATTTATGTTACGGAACAGACAGAGATAATGAACCCTTCAAGTGAAAATACTAAAATTACTACTGTCCCGCAAAGTTCCAGGTTCAAAACAAAAGAGTTAGGTAAAACTACAAGTTAAAGTTTAATGCTCAAACTAACAACTAAACATTCAGGACTCATAAGGATAATGTAATGGCAAAACAGGTTACATATATGGTAACTGCAATAGCCTCTATTAACACGAATTTAGCAAGAACAAATTTATCTAAGTCAGCCCTGATAAATGAGAGAACCGAATAATGCTCAGTTAAAGCAATATATAACATTATTATAGATACAAAATATTACTAATACTGGGTGACATTAAAAACTCTACATGAATCACAAAAACCTTACTAGGCCAACGAATTAAAACCTTAGGCCATACAGTACAAGAAAAATGGTAACAACACTTATACTCAAATTATACAGCAGCTAGATGGCTGGAGACTTCCTGAGCACTCACAAAAATAATAATACACTATACACAGGAGGACAGAGATGTGAACAAAATGAGGAGTAGATCTAACTGGCCCTAATGCAGAGACTGAGCTCATTATTTAGGGTCCGGCTGAGCTTGATTCAACTTGCAAGAAGGACGTGGAAATGAAGGCACGGGGGAGGAAGAGTTGACAGTCCTGCTCTACAGTAAACAACAGAAAGAACGACTTACTCTACTATAAGGGGGAGAAGGGGGGAGTGAGGTAGAACACGCAAGCCTGGTCACTATGGAAGCCACGAGGCGAATCGTGATCAAACATGCAGCATACTGTACGTTAGAATTATACAAAGGATGATGAAATCATAGTGTTTGTAAAAATACACACACACACACACACACACACACACACACACACACACATATATATATATATATATATATATATATATATATATATATATATATATATATATATATATTTATATATACTTTATATATATATATATATACTTTATATATATATATATATATATATATATATATATATATATATGTGTGTATATTTGTATATGTATATATATATATATATATATATATATATATATATATATATATATATATATATATATATTATATAATAAATATAAATAGATAGATAGATAGATATAAATTGGAGGAGAGGGGTTACGTATGTATATATGTCTAGAAATGTAAAAGAGCCCTGATGTTTGTTTGTTTGTTTTTCAGTCATGGCCAAATCAAGGGCCAGAGACCGCTAGAACCATATGTATTCTAAATCATGGTGACCCAAAGATGGTGTTCGGCAGGTCGAATTTCAGATCCGGGTCATTTGAGGTCAGCTGTAGTGCGTTCCCCTTTTTGGCCTGGGCAACGCCAGGCATCCCTACAGCCCAATGTTTTGGCATGGAAACTCACTTGACCTTCATTTCAGACATAGGCTATGTAATGTTGACCTCCAACGTCATTTGAGATCACTGGTCGGAGGTCATTTGATGTCACTGGTAATAAACACTCGATTGCCAATTTTTGGCATGGAGACTTACATGACCTCTCGTTCGGACACTGGCTATGTGAGGTTTAGCTCCGAGGTTATTTGAGATCACTGGCTTGAGGTCATTTGAGATCACTGGTAATACATGCTCAAGCGACTGGACCCAGCAACCCAATTTTTGGCATAGAGACTCACTTGATGTCCAGTTCTGATATAAGCTATGTGAGGTTGACCTCCGAGGTCATTTGAGATCGCTTATCGGAGGTCATTTGAGGTCACCTGTAATACTTGGATCCCCACTGTAGGGGGTCACCTTGACGTGGTGGTGGGGCTTGAAGCATGGTTGGCAGTGCCACCTACTTGGGAGGCAAGCCTACCTTTGTAGGGTTTGGCATTTGTCGGCCTTGTGGACCAAGCACCCCCTACATCACTGGTAGAGGAGGCCTACTGGTGATGTCAGTCCCTGCCCATTTGCCATCTAGGGCGGGACTGTTGCCTCCCCACGTGTTTGCCGTGCGTGGCGTCCCGTAATGCTGGGAGATGGGAGTCCTGGAGGTTGAGCGATGCTGCATGGTGCGCCCTGCAGCTAGCAATACACCTCTTTGGTCCCTTATTCTGGCTAGACGGGTGGCCTGGTTGGGCCCGACCAGGTCAATCGGCTGGTCACTGGCTAGCCATCCAGGCTAGTCACCTAGTGGCTTTAGGGTCAAGCGGGCACTGGGGGACCTGGTGGCTCCTATCGTCCTGGAGTCACCCTTGTCAGGGTCCCTTGGTGGTTACCTGCGTATACTTCCCCACTACCTCTGGGGTCGCCAGTGGTGCTTTCCCTGGCATATGGCCTCCCCTTGTTGGGCTCCATGGTGGGTGGAGGGGTGGGGGAATGAAGGTGGTTATTATTATATATGGCTTCCTTCACCATTCTTACAGCTGACGACCCTGGTTCCGTCCCTGACCATCCTTCAGAGTCTCCCTCCTGTGTGCGTCATGTGCCTCTGGCTGGTGAGGCCCACATTGCCACCTTGGAATCATACCTGCCTGGTTCCAGTGGTTGGCGGTCAGTGGCCACTACAAAGAAGAAGAGCCGGCAACAGACAACAACATCTTGTGGACTTGCCCGTGAGGTCCTGCCAGGTGTCTATGAGAGGGTTGATTTCCCAAGGTACTACACCATTCGTACTTTGGATGGTCAGCCTATTGGGAATTTAGATATTTTTATGATTCATCGGCGCATTATGTCAATCTGTGGGAGAGAGCCGAAGATTTCACCTCAGGGGGATGGTAGCCTACTAGTGGAGGTTACATCCCCTGAAGAGGGTTCCCGGCTGGCTGCCCAGTGTAAGGACCCGGATGCGCTATTTACTTGTGTCCCTCATGCTTTTTTCAATCAGAGTCGAGGTGTTGTTTTCTCTAAAGACTTACTCCGCTACAGTGAAGAGAAGCTCCTTGAAGAACTCCAGGTCCACAGGGTGGTTAAAGTGGAGAGGTTTCGGAAGAAGGTTGATGGTGTACTTACCCCAACTCCATCCTTGTTGCTGACATTCGACTGTAATGTTCTACCTTCATCCATCAAGGTGGCTTGGTTGTCCCTTAGGGTCAAACCTTTTGTACCAAACCCACGACGTTGCTATCACTGTCAGATGTACGGGCATGTTGGACGAGTCTGTCGTCGTTTGCAACAGGGCCTCCCAGTGGTGTGTGTCAGTTGTGGAGAATCCACTCATGCAGGACAGGACTGTCCTGGACCTGTTTGTTGTTTGCACTGTGGCGAGGCACATCCTGCTTCATCTAAAGACTGTGCCCGGTTTTGCTTGGAGAAGGAGATCCTTCTCATCTGTAATCGTGATAAAATAAGCTTTTCTGAGGCCAGGAGTAGAGCCATGTCATTTGTTTTCCGTAACGGAGTGTCTTATGCGTCAGTTTTGTCCGGTCATAGCCGTCCTCATCGTCCTGTCCAGCAGCAGACTCGAGTTCCTCCTGTTGTGTCAGCTCCTATGCCTTCATCTGTTGATACCATGCCAGTGCAACAATCTCCCGCACTTGCGATGGTTGCCGCTACAGTTCAAGACTCGACCTCTACATCTATGGTATCCCCTAGTAGTCATGGTGTACATTCTTCCTTTGCTAAGCTTCATCGTGGTTCCTCAGAGTCTTTGAGTCTTGAAGATCCTCCAAGCAAGGTGTCGGTCGTGGAGTCCACATCCTCTGTAGTTAGTCCATCTGTGCAACAGCCCTCAGACCCTGCTTCTGGGTCTTCGGGGGCTTCTGGGGTGTCAGGTCAGTCTGGCACCTCTTCCTCCGGGGAATCGGATGTTCCTCCTCCGGTTACCTCTGAGGATCCTGTCCTGCCCCCTCCACGTTTGGAGGCCAGGACCCCAATCCCTCCTGCTCGACCTCTTGGTTCACTGGGGGCCCCGGGCAGGGTTCGGAGTAGCTCTTCCTCTCCTGCTGGGCAGCGACGGGTGTCTGTGAAGACTCCCAACACTTCGCAGACCCCAGGCCATCGTTCTAGCCATGCTGCTGCCCGTGGCAAGCCCCTTACTGGGCGTATCCGCATTCCCAAGAAGATTGTCTCCCAGGGTCGCTCAGTGGTTTCCACTAAGTGACCCTTTCTTTTGTGTATATAGTTCCTCCATTTTAATATTTTTAGTATTTTTTTATGGTTTTCTGTTTGTCCCTCTCCCCTGCCCCTTTTTATTTCCGTAGTTTTAATGGCTAATATTATTCAATGGAACTGCCGTGGTTTACGAGCCAACTGGGAGGAACTCCGTTGGCTTCTGGCTGAGTATTCACCTGTGTGTGTTTGCCTACAAGAGACAATGGTTGGTGATGCTGCGCCTCCCAGCCCACCTGGTTACCAGGTTTTTTATTCAGATCCTCTTCCTGGACAAGGTCATGGTGGGGGTGTGGCTATTCTAGTTCGCAGTGACATACCTTTCACTGCTGTGAATCTTAACACTCCACTGCAGGCTGTTGCTCTCCAGATTTTCCTTCCCCGTCGTTATACTGTGTGCTCTTTGTACCTCCCTCCTAGTGCCACTATTGAGAGGGTTGATCTTGAAAATCTTATTCGTGCACTTCCCTCACCCTATTTCTTGCTGGCTGACATGAACAGTCATCATCCCCTGTGGGGTGGCTCCACAACTGATGCTAGAGGTACTATGTTAGCCTCCATTGTGGAGGATGTGGACCTGTACATTTTAAATTCTGGTGAAGTTACTTACTTCCATAGTCAAACGGGTATTTTTACTTCTATTGATTTGTCTCTGTGCTCTGCAGGGGTAGCCCTGAATTTTACATGGGCTGTGTTACCGGACTTACATGGCAGTGACCACTTCCCTATTTTATTGAGATCAACACAGAGTGCGCCTCGGCGTCGTCTTCCCCGCTGGCGCTTGGATAGGGCGGTCTGGCCGGTTTTTGAGGAGCTGCGTTCCCCGAACCGATGTGTGGAGGATTTTGTCAGTGCTGGACCGCTGTTGAGTATTTCACAGACTTACTACACTCGGCAGCACTGCAGAGTATTCTGAGAACAGCTGGTCACTTTCCTTGCCGTCCAGTTCCCTGTTGGACTGATGAGTGTGCTTCTGCTGTTCGGGCTAAACGTGCTGCTTTCTCCCGACTTCGTCGTCACCGAGGTGACCCTGGTTACTTAGCGGCATATAGGAGAGCCCGAGCTCATGCCCGGCAGGTTATGAAGGAGGCTAGGAGGAAGTCTTGGGCATCATTTGTTTCTTCAATTTCTTCACAGACTCCTCTCACAAAAGTGTGGAAACGGGTGAGGAAGATTTCAGGGAAATTTCCTGTTCCCTCTCCTCCTGTTTTATCTCATGCAGGTGTGGTGGTGGCTCATTCTTCGTCTGTTGCCGAGATATTTGCAGCTCATTTTGCTAATGTCTCTAGGAAGGACACCTCATCCCCGTCGGCACGCCGCCGACGGCACCTGGAATCTTTGGGCATTAGTTTTCCATCTACTGCGGAGGAGTCGTATAATGTTGCTTTTTCTGCTTCTGAACTTCAGATGGCATTGTCGCAGTGTCGTGACTCGTCTCCAGGCTTGGATGATGTCCCATATGCCTTCTTACACCACTTGCCTGATGCAGGCCTTCATTTTCTGTTGTCACTGTATAACAGAATTTGGTGCAATGGTGGGTTTCCGACCTCATGGGGTGTTGCTGTGGTTCTCCCCATCCCTAAGCCGGGTAAGGATCACTTGCAGGCCACTAATTATCGCCCTATCTCGCTGACATCTTGCCTTTGTAAGGTCCTCGAAAAGATGGTGAATAGTCGGCTCATGTGGTACTTAGAGAAGGGTGGTTACTTGTCTCCAGTCCAGTGTGGGTTTCGGAAGATGCGGTCGACCACAGATGCTCTCCTTTCTTTAGAATCTTCCATCTGCCAGGCTTTTGCAACTAACCAGCATCATATCACAGTGTTCTTTGATTTGGAGAAGGCGTACGACACTTCCTGGCGTCATGGTATACTGCAATCTCTTTATGAGTTTGGTCTCCGTGGGCAACTCCCCACTTTTATCCGGGAGTTTTTATCTAATCGTTTTATTCGGGTCCGAGTCGGGAGTGAGCTGTCTACTGCACGTCCCCTTGAGGATGGTGTGCCACAAGGGAGCATACTAAGTGTTACCCTTTTCGCAGTGGCAATTAACAGCGTTATTTCTGTGCTCCCTGATGGTGTTCGTGGCTCTCTCTATGTTGACGATTTATCAATCTCTGTCACTGCCTCACGGATGTCAATGGCAGAAAGGAGGATGCAGATGGCTCTCAATCGTGTCTCTAGATGGGCTGATGAACGAGGTTTTCGATTTTCCTTCAAGAAGACCGTTGCCATGCATTTTTGTCGCATTCGTGGAGTCCACCCTGACCCAAACCTTTTTTTAGGTGGGCGTTGTATTTCGTGTTTAAAGGAAACCCGGTTTTTAGGGCTGATTTTTGACAGCCGGTTGACTTGGGTCCCTCACTTGAGGTACGTAAAAGCTGAGTGTCTCAGAGCATTGGGTCTCTTGAAAGTTTTAGCGCACACATACTGGGGAGCTGATCGCAAGACCCTCCTCCTCTTGCATCAGTCTCTGATTTTATCCAAACTTCATTATGGATGTGAAGTTTATTTCTCTGCCTCAGAAGCCCGGCTTCGTATTTTAGATTCCATACATCATGCTGGTGTTCGTCTCGCCACTGGGGCATTCCGATCTTCCTCGATTTCGAGTTTGTTGGCTGATGCTGGTGTCCTTCCTCTAGACTTGCTCCGCTCTTCCCTTTTGATGAGATGTTGGTATCGCTTATCTCGTCTCCCAGACTCCGTGCCCTTTCTCAAGGCCTCTCAAGATTCTCGGTCACCTATTTTTGCCACTCGGCCATCCTTTCCAAAGCCCTTTGGTTTCAGGGTGCAGTCGATTATGTCTAGCTTCTCTGTTCCTTCTGTGCCGATCACTCCCCACCATGTTCCGAGGGTGGGCTACTGGCTTCTCCCCAGGGTGACATTTTGTCGTTTCTTCTCATCCAGTAAGGCCTCCCTTCCTTCTCAGGTTTTATTTTCTCTGTTTTTAGAGCATGCCTCTTCTCATGGGGACTCCATACCAGTTTATACTGATGGATCTAAGTCTGATGCGGGTGTGGGCTTTGGTGTGGTGTTTCCCACCTTCTGTCGAGGTGGGAGCCTCCCTGTGACTGCTTCTGCTTTTACGGCTGAGCTGACTGCTATTTTATTTGCCCTTCAGATTCTCTTCACTCTCCCCCACACTGCTTTTACTGTTTTTAGTGACTCACGAAGTGCTCTTTCTGCAATGGAGTCTTTTAATCCCTCTCATCCTTTGGTTTTATCCATTTTAGAGTGGCTTTTCCTTTTAGGGCGTCGTGGACGTCGTGTAGATTTCTGTTGGGTTCCAGCTCATGTAGGAGTGGCAGGGAATGAACGAGCTGATCAGCTGGCCAAGGCGGCAGCAGCTCGTCCCCCTCTTGCACAGTCCCCTCTGTATCGTCTGCCTGCTGCAGATATGCGCTCCTTTATTGCCTTCAGGGTTTGGTGCTGTTGGCAGGAGCATTGGGATGCTGTGGGTGCCAATAAGTTGCGCTCGATTTGCCAGAAGGTGGGCTCATTCAGTTACCAGGGCTTCCCTCGTCAATGGGAGACTGCTTTGTGCCGCCTCCGCATTGGCCACACCCGTTTCTCTCACGGTTTTTTAATGGAGAGGGCTCCTCCTCCATTCTGTGATGACTGTCTGGTTCCCTTGACTGTTCGGCACCTGTTGGTGGAGTGTCCTAGTCTTGAGGATTTGCGGCGTCAGTTCCTCTCTGACCACCAAACGGATGGAGGTGTGTATCATCTTTCCTCCGTGCTTGGGGAGGATGTCTGTGCCTTGGGAGGGGCAACCCTCTCCTTTGTGAAGGAGGCAGGATTTCTTAAAGATATTTAGAATTTCTCCTTTTTTATTGTGTGGCTTATCCTCTATTTTTTATTTTTTGCTTTTTACTTCTTTGTTATACGGCGGCATATGACCCCGGCAGTTGCGCCGCCATGATTATTATGAAAAAAAAAATAATAATAATAATAATACACGATCAAACGACTGGACCCAGCAGCCCAATTTTTGGCATAGAGACTCATTTCACCTCCAGTTTGACACAGGCAATGTTAGGCTGACCTATGTCATTTGAGGCTATCAGTCGGAGGTCACTTGAGGTCACGGGTGATAGTGAGCAAGTGCATACAAATACTGTGCATTATTCTGCGAAAGCTGAACCTCTTATAATCCCTCTTCAAAAGCATAAGAGTCACAGTCAGGGAAAGTTCCGCATTACCCACCTCCCGAAGCACTGGTGTGACTGGTGAATGTGAAGCAGCAGCCAGACCTCATATGTCTGCTAACTGTGAGTGTGAAGGAGGGGGAGGCGGAGAATGGAGGCACAGGAGGGTTTGGTGAGAGGCAGGGAGTCACATGTAAGTCTGTAGTGTATGGCTTGGACGGTGTGTTTGAACTAATTTAGTATGGATCATGACAAAAGAATGCTAGCATTTTATAAAAATCACGTATATGTCGAGTTAGTATTGTCAGGAAAGTTATGGAGGTTTGCTGGGTTCTGACAGAGGTTTGAATGCTTTCATACCCTCTCGACTTTAGCATGACACGTTTCCCAGGATATATTCGGAACGATATACCATGTATTTTTATTTTGTGTTGACCCGAAAACAAAGCCACTATATATATATATATATATATATATATATATATATATATATATATATATATATATATATATATATATATATATATATATATATATATATATATATATACTGTATATATATGATTTCTCATTGATGTCACATAGCTACAGGGACGTACCTAGAGATTTGGGCGCCCGGGGGGCTAGGTTCTTTGCAGGGCCCCCTCCAACATCTGAAAATAGGGGGCCCTCCAAAAGCTAGGGCCTGCCATAGGTATACTGTAAGAGAAATGTGGACAGGCTTTATAGCGTAACAGTTTAACATTCGTAATCTTTGCCATAACTGGTTTTTAATTACCAAAGTAAATTTTTCGCGTGTGTTTTACAGTTATTAATGAAACTGGTAAAAATTTTTGATGCTAATGTTACGATGTAGCAACCACCTAACCTCACCCTACTCAGCCTAACCTAATCTAAGGTAAACCTAACTCATCAGCAACAAAAACAATTATCAGATTAATTAAAGCATTAACAATATTGTAAAACACATCAGGAAAATGTATTTTGGCCATTAAAAACCAGTTATGGCAACTTCTAAATATTGTCCCATAATCCTCTCAACTCTATATAATTACAAAAACGAAAAATATATATATTTATATACACTATTACAATAAAAAGTATTTACGATAATTTATACTCACAATTAGTCGTAGACAGTACTGTTGTTTGTTATAAGAGACAATTTTCAAGAGCTGGCAGAGTGGCACCCACCATTTCCAATGTCAGGTGACGACTGAGACGTGTTTCGAATGTATCAGAAGGTTTAGGCGTACCGCTTGGCTACAAAGTGCCAGATATCTCATTCTCAAAACTTATCTAATATCTCAGCTGGGATTGTCGGGATGATAAAGATATATATATATATTTAAACATTAATACAAAGGTTATAAATTTTTAAGGCTTTGGGGGGCCCCCCCTCAATTGGGGGCCTGGGGGGACAGTTCAAACATCCCCCCACGGCATAGCTAATATTTATCGAAACACATCTATGGGGTCTCGGCCCATCTCCTGGTCCACTTCCTCATTGTGGGGATCGAAACTCCTACCTCGCTGGCAATCACTCGTATGGAGTGCCAAGCTTGTCATAGATCGACTATTCATCCCCTGGGAGCTACTTGCCATTGGTGATGACTCATTCTCGGGTCATATGCATCGCTTTTGAACTTTGAGAATACGTAGGACACATTATCATTGGCTATTGATACTGTGACGTGAGCAACACTCCAAACCCTCCCACCCCCGGCCACCCTCCCTCCCACCCACAGTTACCAGAGAAATGGGGTCTGGCTGTTGCTTCATGACTATTCGTCGACCACCAATGCTCTGAACAGTGGGTAATGTGGAACTTTCCCTGACGTGTGCAGTCAGGGAAAGTTCCACATTTACCCACCTCCCGAAGCACTGGTGTGAGACCGGTGAATGTGAAGCAGCAGCCAGGCCTCACATGTCTGGCAACTGTGGGTGTGAAGGAGGGAGAGGTGAGGGATTGGGGGCAGAAGAGGGTTTAGTGATAAATTGGGAATCACGTGTAATGTACCACTTGGAAAGTGTGTTGGAGTTAATTTAGAAAGGATAGATGACAATATGATGCTAGCATTTTATGACGAGAATAGGGTAAATGTCTGTAGACCTAGTGTTGTCAGGAAAGTTAAAGAAGTTTGTTGGGTTCAGACAGAGGTTTGAATTCTTTCATTCCTTCTCGTCTTTAACATGAAACGATTCCCCAGGAGATATTCATAATGATACAGGTATATAATTATATTTTGTGTTGAAAACAAAACGACTGTTATCTATGTATGTATGTAAGTATCTGTCTATCTATCTATATATCTATATCTATCTATCTATCTATATGTAAATTCATATAAATTTATTCATTTATCCTCTGTCTTCCCACTGTAAACATCCGCCTGCAAACATTTTCATTGTTATTCTGGTAATTATTTATGTCGAACTGAGAGTCAAGGGTAGTGTGTAATGAAAATAAAAAAAATATATTTATATGAGTTATTAACAGGTTTTTCGTTTTCCTACAAACAGGTTGACTTCCCATAAACAGGATGACATGGGATGTCCTAATTATAAGATCAGTGTCTGTAACTATCATTCCCATCGAACATTACAAAACGAAGCCAAAGAAGCATACCTTTGACAGTATAACATTAAAAAATATATATTTATATAAGTAATTAACAAGTTTTTCGTTTTCCTGTAAACAGGATGACATGGGAAGTCCTAATTATAAGATCAGGTTCTGTAACTATCATTCCGATCGAACATTACAAAACGAAGCCAAAGAGGCATACCTTTGACAGTAAACATGTATTGATACTGTGACAATAGCAACTCCCCAAACTTTCCCATCCCTGGCCACCCTCCCGTCCGATCACAATTACCGGATATGTGGGATCTGGCTGCTGCTTCGTGACTATTTGTCGACCAACAACGCTCCGAACAGTGGGTAATGCGGACCTTTCCCTGACTGTACAGTCATGGAAAGTTCCACATAACCCACCCCTCGAAGCACTGACGTGAGTCGAGTGAATGTGAAGCGTCAGCCAGACCTCATATGTCTGGAAACTGAGTGTGAAGGAGGGGAAGGCGAAGAATGGGGGCACAGGAGGGTTTGGTGATAGGCAGGGAGTCACGTGTAAGTCTGTAATGTATGGTTTGGACGGTGTGTTTGAATTAATTTAGTAACGATAGGTGATCATCACAAAAGAATGCTAGCATTTTATGGAAAAAAATCACGAAGATGTCTGTAGAGTTAGTGTTGTCAAGGAAAGTTATGGAAGATTGCTGGGTTCGGACAGAGGTTTGAATGCTTTCATTCCCTCTCGACTTACCATGACACGTTTCCCGGGCGATATTCGGAACGATATACCATATATTTATATTTTCTGATGACACGAAAACAAATCCTCTCTCTCTCTCTCTCTCTCTCTCTCTCTCTCTCTATATATATATATATATATATATATATATATATATATATATATATATATATATATTGTTACAGAACAGAGAGAGATAATGAAAACTTCAAGTGAGAATACTAAAATCACTACTGTCCCGCAAAGTTCCAGGTTCAAAACAAGAGAGTTACGTAAAATTACAGGTTAAAGTTTAATGCTCAAACTAACAACTAAACATTCAGGACTCATAAGGATAATGTAATGGCAAAACAGGTAACATATATGGTTAACTGCAATAGCCTCTATTAACATGAATTTAGCAAGAGCAAATTTATCTAAGTCAGCCCTGATAAAGGAGAAAACCGGATAATGCTCAGTTAAAGCAAGATATATTATTACAGATACAAAACATTATTAATAATGGCTGACATTAAAACTCTACATTAATCACAAAAAACCTTACCAGGACTACAAACCAACGCCTTAGGCCATACAGTACAAGAAAAATGGTAACAACACTTATACTCAAATTATACAGCAGCTACATGGCTGGAGATTTCCTGAGCACTCACAAAAATAATAATACACTATACAGGGAAGGACAGAGATGTGGACAAAATGAGGAGTAGATCTAAGTGGCAACTAATGCAGAGACTGAGCTCATTATATAGGGGGCCGGCAGAGCTTGATTCAACTTGCAAGAAGGACGCGCAAATGAGGGCACAGAGGACGAAGAGTTGACACTCCTGCTCTGAACAACAGAAAGAACGACTTACTCTACTATAAGGGGGAGAAGGGGGGAGTGAGGTAGAACACGCAAGCATGGTCACTATGGAAGCCACGAGGCGAATCGTGATCAAACATGCAGCATACTGTACATTAGAATTATACAAAGGATGATGAAATCATAGGCTATGTAACACCTCCCCACAAAGAAAAGAAATTTACAAAGGAAATTTCTTATTGCTCTAAAACAATTTGTCTAAAGTCTAGATAAGCAATCTGCAATAACATTTTCTTTCCCCTTGACATGTTGTATGTCTAATGAAAACTCCTGAAGAAGTAGACTCCATCTTGTCAATCTCTGTTTTTTATCTTTAAACTTACTAAGGAATTTCAGTGGGTTATCATCGGTATAAATGACTATGGGGTCAAAACCAGAACACAAAAAAATGAAAAATGCTGTAAACCCAAAATCAAGGCCAAAAGCTCTTTCTCAATAGCGGAGTAGTTCTTTTGAGGTGGAGTGAACTTCTTACTGTAATAAGATACAGGGTGTTCAATACCCTGATCATCCTCTTGCAGCAAAACAGCACCAGCTCCTATATCACTTGCGTCAAAAGCCATCTTAAAAGGCTTAGCAAAATTTGGAGTAGCGAGCACTGGCTGACTTAATAGGATAGCTTTTAATTTACTGAAAGAGGATTCACAGTTATCGGTCCAAACAAATTTAACTTCCATATTCAGTAGGTCTGTAAGTGGTGATACAAGAATTGAAAAGTTAAGAACAAATCTCCTGTAATAACCTACCATTCCCAAAAATCTTTGTATCTCTTTCCTTCTTTTAGGTCTGGGAAGATCACTTATGAGCTGAACCTTAGCTCCTGGTGGTGCAACGTGTCCATCACCAATTACGTACCCAAGGTACTGAACTTTAGCTTGACCAAACTCACACTTTGATAAATTAGCTACAAGATTAGCCTGAACCAAACGCTCAAGAAATTTACTGACATGGCATAGGTGATCTTTCCAGTTGTCACTGAAGATTAATACATCATCAATATAAACAACACACCCTGCCAAACCCTCTGTTACAACATTCATGAGCTTCTGAAAAGTGGCTGGTGCATTCTTCATACCATATGGCATTACAGAACATGCAAAAGTTTTTCCTAGTGTTACAAAACATGAGATCTCCCTAGCACGTTCAGTCATAGGTACTTGCCAGTATCCCTTTAACAAATCAAACTTACTTATGTACCTAGCCTTTCCGATCTTGTCTATGCAATCTTCCACGCGAGGGAGAGGGTAAGTGTCTGTTTTGGTTATCTGATTAACACGTCTGTAGTCGATGCAAAGCCGCTGTGACCCACCTGGCTTAGGGACTAGAGTGACAGGAGAACTCCACTCGCTCTGACAGGGCTCAATCATCTTGTGGTCCAACAGGTAGCCAAGCTCCTTCTGGATGAGAGGAACTTTCACTGGGTTCACACGGTAAGGAGGCAGTTTAATTGGCTTTGTGTCTCCAACATCGACATCATGCATCAACACAGTGGTTCTTCCTGGAGTGGCACGGAACACTTGCGAGTACTCCTGCAGTAATGCCGAAAACTCCTGCCTTTCCTTGGGAGCTAGATGAGAAAGCTTAGTCTGGAGATCATTCATGATATCAGGATTCTTCCCCAAACTATCACTCAGGCTCATGCTGCATGGGAGAACTTCACTTGCAGACTCGGGTGGAACAGCTACAGTGCAGACTGGGTTATTTTCGTCCCGCCTGTGATATAACTTTAACATGTTGATGTGACAAAGTTGCTTGTTCTTTCTACGATCTGGTGTGGCGATGACATAGTTGACATCACTGAGTTTCTTCTCCACGAAATAAGGACCACTAAACTTGGCTTGAAGAGGTTGCCCATGCACCGGTAGCAGAATCAAAACCTGATCTCCTGGCTGAAAGTGGCGTAACCTGGACTTCTTATCATACCAAGTCTTCATCTTCTCCTGAGCAGCTCCTAAATTCTCTCTCGCCAGCTGTAAAGCAGTGGACAGCCGTTCTTTGAACTTCATCACATACTCCAGCAGGTTGACGTCATCTTCCTCCGACAGCCAGCATTCCTTGAGTAGCTTAAGGGGTCCTCTTACTTCATGGCCAAACAGTAGTTCAAAGGGTGAGAAGCCCAGTGATTCATTTGGAGATTCTCTTGCGGCAAATACAACAAATGGAAGACCTTTATCCCAGTCTTTCTGATGTTCCAAACAGTATTTTCTGAGCATCGATTTGAGTGTTTGATGATATCTCTCCAACGCTCTTTGGGTCTGGGGATGGTAAGCTGAAGACGTGATCTGGGTGATGCCCAACTCTTTCAGAGACTGCTTGAAAACATTTGACATGAAATTACTTTCCCGGTCTGACTGTACCTCCTTGGGCAGACCAAACTTGGTGAAGAACCCTAGCATTTCCTTAACCACGTTCTTTGCTGAGATATTTCTAAGTGGAATGGCTTCAGGATAACGAGTAGCCATATCAATCAGGGTCAACACATAAGAAAATCCTGAAGAAGTCTTAGGAAGAGGGCCCACAATATCCACCAACACACGGGTGAAAGGCGCCTCAAAAGGAGGAATGGGAACTAGAGGAGCAACCTGTTTGGTCTGATTACACTTCCCCACAACTTGACAGGTGTAACAAGACTTACAATACCAGGAAACATCTCTGAAGATACCTGGCCAGTAGAAGTGTTTCAAAATGCGTGCCACAGTCTTCCTCACTCCAAGGTGTCCTGCCAAACTGGAATCATGAGCCACTCTAATGATATCCTGCCTACAAACACGAGGGATGACAACTTGATGTACAACCTCCCATTCACAGTCGGCTGATGATGTTGGGGGTCTCCACTTTCTCATAAGTACTCCTGACTTTATATAATAATAAGAAGTAGAAGCACCAGCTGACTCTTCCTCACTGCAAGCAGAGTTAGCTAGACCTTTCAACTCAGGGTCAGCAACCTGCAACTCAACCAACTCTTGACGAGACAAATTATCAACACTACGGGGTACTGCCTCATCTGGTGAGTGGTCCAAATTAACAAGAAAAGTGTCAGCTAGGATAACATCATCATCATCATCATTATCCTCTAAGTCACCAGTAACCTTAGACTTAGCCCTAGTGACAGCACATGCAGAGAACACATCAGGGATATCACAATCCTGGGTTGCAGTCACTGGTTGACTAGACAACTTAGGAGCTGGACACACTTGACTTCCACCAATATCATTTCCAAGTAAGAAAGTTACACCTGACATTGGGAGTTTCTCAACCAACCCAACCATAACGGAACCATTAACAAAACCAGACTCTAAATTCACTCTGCACAGAGGGACAGAGAAGTAATTATTCCCTACACCTTGTAAGATTACAGTTTCATCAGAGGAATTAACATTAGAGCCTAGAACACTGGTCAGCATAAGGGATTGGCAAGCACCTGTATCACGATATATTTTAACTGATTTCCTGTCATTACTGTCCAGAGGAGTGACAAAACCATCAGACAGGAAATTAGCACATGAACTCTTGAGAGTGTCACCCACGTTACTGCTCAAAAGAGGAGCTTCATCATGAGAATTTAATTTACCCCCCAAAGCAGGTTCAGTTAACTCGGTTAAAGAATTCTGGGAACTCTCAAGGGTGGACACTAGACCAATTCACTGAATATTTAAAGACTCCTTTTTGTTCACATCACGCTATCTTCTGAATCATTTCTCTATAGTATGACCAAGCTTACTACAATAAGTACATTTACTTTTCTGAAATCTAGAGGTGGAGCTGGTATTTACTTCCTGAGAAACATCATCTTTATTCTCTTTCCTGTTACCTATACTCTGAGTAGAGGCAACGTACTTACTCTCAGCTTTCCTTTTTTCTTTAGAAAATCTCTTGTGAGTGAGAACATATTCATCAGCTAAAACTGCAGCATCTGACAAATTATCTATTCTTTTCTCATCAAGATATAGGCTTCCATCTTTATTAATACACCTTTTGAAGTCCTCCAGCAAAATCATCTGCTTAAATTTATCAAAATTAGAATTTACATTCTTAGAATTTAACCACTGTTCTAACAGATCTTCTTTGATTTTTGCATACTCAACATAGGATTGCTTATCTTGCTTATAAGTTGTCCTAAATTTTACTCTATAGGCTTCAGGAACAGGCTCATAGGCCCTAAGAATCAAGCCCTTGGTCTGCCTGAATCTTAGCAATTTCAATTTGTGCCTGTGCCTCCTGAATACGAGCCTGAGACTCAGCCTCCTTAGCACGAGCCTCCTGCAGGGGTAGCTGTAACTTAGCTATTTCAATCTGCATTTGCTCATCTGGAGGAGTTACATTAAACAAGCTTTTATTAATCATGTCAAAGATTTGATCTTTAGAATGATGAGAGCGAACAGCAATTCCCAATCGTTGAGCAACAAGCTTAAGTTCATTCTTTGTTCTGTTTTCTGCATCAAACACTGTTTGCACATTTGACAAAAAATCTTTGGCATCATCAAGAATAGTAATAGTAGACATCATGAATAAATCACAGTCAGAAAATATCAAGCAATATCCTTATGATAATATCCTGAATATCCTGATAAGAGGTAGCCAATTTATGTTACGGAACAGAGAGAGATAAAGAAAACTTCAAGTGACAATACTGAAATCACTACTGTCCCGCAAAGTTCCAGGTTCAAAACAAAAGAGTTAGGTAAAATTACAAGTTAAAGTTTAATGCTCAAACTAACAACTAAACATTCAGGACTCATAAGGATAATGTAATGGCAAAACAGGTTCCATATATGGTTAACTGATATAGCCTCTATTAACATGAATTTAGCAAGAGCAAATTTATCTAAGTCAGCCCTGATAAATGAGAAAACTGGATAATGCTCAGTTAAAGCAAGATATATTATTACAGATACAAAATAATATTAATAATAGCTGACATTAAAACTCTACATGAATCACAAAAAACCTTACCAGGACTATGAACCAACGCCTTAGGCCATACAGTACAAGAAAAATGGTAAATACACTTATACTCAAGTTATACAGCAGCTAGATGGCTGGAGACATCCTGAGCACTCACAAAAATAATAATACACTATACAGAGGAGGACAGAGATGTGAACAAAATGAGGAGTAGATCTAAGTGGCAACTAATGCAGAGACTGAGCTCATTATATAGGGGGCCGGCAGAGCTTGATTCAACTTGCAAGAAGGACGCGCAAATGAGGGCACAGAGGACGAAGAGTTGACACTCCTGCTCTGAACAACAGAAAGAACGACTTACTCTACTATAAGGGGGAGAAGGGGGGAGTGAGGTAGAACACGCAAGCCTGGTCACTATGGAAGCCACGAGGCGAATCTTGATCAAACATGCAGCATACTGTACGTTAGAATTATACAAAGGATGATGAAATCATAGGCTATGTAACACCTCCCCACAAAGAAAAGAAATTTACAAAGGAAATTTCTTATTACTCTAAAACAATCTGTCTAAAGTCTAGATAAGCAATCTGCAATAACATTTTCTTTCCCCTTGACATGTTGTGTGTCTAATGAATACTCCTGAAGAAGTAGACTCCATCTTGTCAATCTCTGATTTTTATCTTTAAACTTACTAAGGAATTTCAGTGGGTTATGATCGGTATAAATGACTATGGGGTCAAAACCAGAACACAAATAAAATGAAAAATGCTGTAAACCCAAAATCAAGGCCAAAAGCTCTTTCTCAATAGTGGAGTAGTTCTTTTGAGGTGGAGTGAACTTCTTACTGTAATAAGATACAGGGTGTTCAATACCCTAATCATCCTCTTGCAGCAAAACAGCCCCAGCTCCTGTATCACTTGCGTCAACAGCCATCTTAAAAGGCTTAGCAAATTTTGGAGTAGCGAGCACTGGCTGACTTAATAGGATAGCTTTTAGTTTACTGAAAGAGGATTCACAGTTATCGGTCCAAACAAATTTAACTCCCATTATCAGTAGGTCTGTAAGTGGTGATACAAGAATTGAAAAGTTAAGAACAAATCTCCTGTAATAACCTACCATTCCCAAAAATCTTTGTAGCTCTTTCCTACTTTTAGGTCTGGGAAGATCACTTATAAGCTGAACCTTAGCTCCTGGTGGTGCAACGTGTCCATCACCAAGTACGTACCCAAAATACTGAACTTTAGCTTGACCAAACTCACACTTTGATATATTAGCTACAAGATTAGCCTGAACCAAACGCTCAAGAAATTTACTGACATGGCATAGGTGATCTTTCCAGTTGTCACTGAAGATTAATACATCATCAATATAAACAACACACCCTGCCAAACCCTCTGTTACAACATTCATGAGCTTCTGAAAAGTGGCTGGTGCATTCTTCATACCATATGGCATTACAGAACATGC
Organism: Coenobita brevimanus; assembly: GCF_032717465.1. Classification (NCBI taxonomy): domain Eukaryota; kingdom Metazoa; phylum Arthropoda; class Malacostraca; order Decapoda; family Coenobitidae; genus Coenobita; species Coenobita brevimanus. The sequence goes on along the minus strand of NC_137000.1, from coordinate 21,746,641 downwards.
AAAAGTTTTTCCTAGTGTTACAAAACATGAGATCTCCCTAGCACGTTCAGTCATAGGTACTTGCCAGTATCCCTTTAACAAATCAAAATTACTTATGTACCTAGCCTTTCCGATCTTGTCTATGCAATCTTCCACGAGAGGGAGAGGGTAAGTGTCTGTTTTGGTTATCTGATTAACACATCTGTAGTCGATGCAAAGCCGCTGTGACCCACCTGGCTTAGGGACTAGAGTGACAGGAGAACTCCACTCGCTCTGACAGGGCTCAATCATCTTGTGGTCCAACAGGTAGCCAAGCTCCTTCTGGATGAGAGGAACTTTCACTGGGTTCACACGGTAAGGAGGCAGTTTAATTGGCTTTCCGTCTCCAACATCGACATCATGCATCAACACAGTGGTTCTTCCTGGAGTGGCACGGAACACTTGCGAGTACTCCTGCAGTAATGCCGAAAACTCCTGCCTTTCCTTGGGAGCTAGATGAGAAAGCTTAGTCTGGAGATCATTCATGATATCAGGATTCTTCCCAAAACTATCACTCAGGCTCATGCTGCATGGGAGAACTTCACTTGCAGACTCGGGTGGAACAGCTACAGTGCAGACTGGGTTATTTTCGTCCTGCCTGTGATATAACTTTCGCATGTTGATGTGACAAAGTTGCTTGTTCTTTCTACGATCTGGTGTGGCGATGACATAGTTGACATCACTGAGTTTCTTCTCCACGAAATAAGGACCACTAAACTTGGCTTGAAGAGGTTGCCCATGCACCGGTAGCAGAATCAAAACCTGATCTCCTGGCTGAAAGTGGCGTAACCTGGACTTCTTATCATACCAAGTCTTCATCTTCTCCTGAGCAGCTCCTAAATTCTCTCTCGCCAGCTGTAAAGCAGTGGACAGCCGTTCTTTGAACTTCATCACATACTCCAGCAGGTTGACGTCATCTTCCTCCGACAGCCAGCATTCCTTGAGTAGCTTAAGGGGTCCTCTTACTTCATGGCCAAACAGTAGTTCAAAGGGTGAGAAGCCCAGTGATTCATTTGGAGATTCTCTTGCGGCAAATACAACAAATGGAAGACCTTTATCCCAGTCTTTCTGATGTTCCAAACAGTATTTTCTGAGCATCGATTTGAGTGTTTGATGATATCTCTCCAACGCTCTTTGGGTCTGGGGATGGTAAGCTGAAGACGTGATCTGGGTGATGCCCAACTCTTTCAGAGACTGCTTGAAAACATTTGACATGAAATTACTTTCCCGGTCTGACTGTACCTCCTTGGGCAGACCAAACTTGGTGAAGAACCCTAGCATTTCCTTAACCACGTTCTTTGCTGAGATATTTCTAAGTGGAATGGCTTCAGGATAACGAGTAGCCATATCAATCAGGGTCAACACATAAGAAAATCCTGAAGAAGTCTTAGGAAGAGGGCCCACAATATCCACCAACACACGGGTGAAAGGCGCCTCAAAAGGAGGAATGGGAACTAGAGGTGCAACCTTTTTGGTCTGATTACACTTCCCCACAACTTGACAGGTGTAACAAGACTTACAATACCAGGAAACATCTCTGAAGATACCTGGCCAGTAGAAGTGTTTCAAAATGCGTGCCACAGTCTTCCTCACTCCAAGGTGTCCTGCCAAACTGGAATCATGAGCCACTCTAATGATATCCTGCCTACAAACACGAGGGATGACAACTTGATGTACAACCTCCCATTCACAGTCGGCTGATGCTGTTGGGGGTCTCCACTTTCTCATAAGTACTCCTGACTTTATATAATAACAAGTAGAAGCACCAGCTGACTCTTCCTCACTGCAAGCAGAGTTAGCTAGACCTTTCAACTCAGGGTCAGCAACCTGCAACTCAACCAACTCTTGACGAGACAAATTATCAACACTACGGGGTACTGCCTCATCTGGTGAGTGGTCCAAATTAGCAAGAAAAGTGTCAGCTAGGATAACATCATCATCATCATCATTATCCTCTAAGTCACCAGTAACCTTAGACTTAGCCCTAGTGACAGCACATGCAGAGAACACATCAGGGATATCACAATCCTGGGTTGCAGTCACTGGTTCACTAGACAACTGAGGAGCTGGACACACTTGACTTCCACCAATATCATTTCCAAGTAAGAAAGTTACACCTGACATTGGGAGTGTCTCAACCAACCCAACCATAACGGAACCATTAACAAAACCAGACTCTAAATTCACTCTGCACAGAGGGACAGAGAAGTAATTATTCCCTACACCTTGTAAGATTACAGTTTCATCAGAGGAATTAACATTAGAGCCTAGAACACTGGTCAGCATAAGGGATTGGCAAGCACCTGTATCACGATATATTTTAACTGATTTCCTGTCATTACTGTCCAGAGGACTGACAAAACCATCAGACAGGAAATTAGCACATGAACTCTTGAGAGTGTCACCCACGTTACTGCTCAAAAGAGGAGCTTCATCATGAGAATTTAATTTACCCCTCAAAGCAGGTTCAGTTAACTCGGTTAAAGAATTCTGGGAACTCTCAAGGGTGGACACTAGACCAATTCACTGAATATTTAAAGACTCCTTTTTGTTCACATCACGCTGTCTCCTGAAACATTTCTCCTTAGTATGACCAAGCTTACTACAATAAGTACATTTACTTTTCTGAAATCTAGAGGTGGAGCTGGTATTTACTTCCTGAGAAACATCATCTTTATTCTCTTTCCTGTTACCTGTACTCTGAGTAGAGGCAACGTACTTACTCTCAGCTTTCCTTTTTTCTTTAGAATATCTCTTGTGAGTGAGAACATATTCATCAGCTAAAACTGCAGCATCAGACAAATTATCTATTCTTTTCTCATCAAGATATAGGCTTCCATCTTTATTAATACACCTTTTGAAGTCCTCCAGCAAAATCATCTGCTTAAATTTATCAAAATTAGAATTTACATTCTTAGAATTTAACCACTGTTCTAACAGATCTTCTTTGATTTTTGCATACTCAACATGGGATTGCTTATCTTGCTTATAAGTTGTCCTAAATTTTACTCTATAGGCTTCAGGAACAAGCTCATACGCCTTAAGAATCAAGCCCTTGGTCTGCCTGAATCTTAGCAATTTCAATTTGTGCCTGTGCCTCCTGAATACGAGCCTGAGACTCAGCCTCCTTAGCACGAGCCTCCTGCAGGGGTAGCTGTAACTTAGCTATTTCAATCTGCGTTTGCTCATCTGGAGGAGTTACATTAAACAAGCTTTTATTAATCATGTCAACAATTTGATCTTTAGAATGATGAGAGCGAACAGCAATTCCCAATCGTTGAGCAACAAGCTTAAGTTCATTCTTTGTTCTGTTTTCTACATCACACACTGTTTGCACATTTGACAAAAAATCTTTGGCTTCATCAAGAGTAGTAATAGTAGACATCATGAATAAATCACAGTCACAAAATATCAAGCAATATCCTTATGATAATATCCTGAATATCCTGATAAGAGGTCGCCAATTTATGTTACGGAACAGAGAGAGATAATGAAAACTTCAAGTGACAATACTAAAATCACTACTGTCCCGCAAAGTTCCAGGTTCAAAACAAAAGAGTTAGGTAAAATTACAAGTTAAAGTTTAATGCTCAAACTAACAACTAAACATTCAGGACTCATAAGGATAATGTAATGGCAAAACAGGTTACATATATGGTTAACTGCAATAGCCTCTATTAACATGAATTTAGCAAGAGCAAATTTATCTAAGTCAGCCCTGATAAATGAGAAAACCGGATAATGCTCAGTTAAAGCAAGATATATTATTACAGATACAAAATATTATTAATAATGGCTGACATTAAAACTCTACATGAATCACAAAAAACCTTACCAGGACTACGAACCAACGCCTTAGGCCATACAGTACAAGAAAAATGGTAACAACACTTATACTCAAGTTATACAGCAGCTAGATGGCTGGAGACTTCCTGAGCACTCACAAAAATAATAATACACTATACAGGGGAGGACAGAGATGTGAACAAAATGAGGAGTAGATCTAAGTGGCAACTAATGCAGAGACTGAGCTCATTATATAGGGGGCCGGCAGAGCTTGATTCAACTTGCAAGAAGGACGCGCAAATGAGGGCACAGAGGACGAAGAGTTGACACTCCTGCTCTGAACAACAGAAAGAACGACTTACTCTACTATAAGGGGGAGAAGGGGGGAGTGAGGTAGAACACGCAAGCCTGGTCACTATGGAAGCCACGAGGCGAATCTTGATCAAACATGCAGCATACTGTACATTAGAATTATACAAAGGATGATGAAATCATAGGCTATGTAACACCTCCCCACAAAGAAAAGAAATTTACAAAGGAAATTTCTTATTACTCTAAAACAATCTGTCTAAAGTCTAGATAAGCAATCTGCAATAACATTTTCTTTCCCCTTGACATGTTGTATGTCTAATGAATACTCCTGAAGAAGTAGACTCCATCTTGTCAATCTCTGATTTTTATCTTTAAACTTACTAAGGAATTTCAGTGGGTTATGATCGGTATAAATGACTATGGGGTCAAAACCAGAACACAAATAAAATGAAAAATGCTGTAAACCCAAAATCAAGGCCAAAAGCTCTTTCTCAATAGTGGAGTAGTTCTTTTGAGGTGGAGTGAACTTCTTACTGTAATAAGATACAGGGTGTTCAATACCCTAATCATCCTCTTGCAGCAAAACAGCCCCAGCTCCTGTATCACTTGCGTCAACAGCCATCTTAAAAGGCTTAGCAAAATTTGGAGTAGCGAGCACTGGCTGACTTAATAGGATAGCTTTTAGTTTACTGAAAGAGGATTCACAGTTATCGGTCCAAACAAATTTAACTCCCATTATCAGTAGGTCTGTAAGTGGTGATACAAGAATTGAAAAGTTAAGAACAAATCTCCTGTAATAACCTACCATTCCCAAAAATCTTTGTAGCTCTTTCCTACTTTTAGGTCTGGGAAGATCACTTATAAGCTGAACCTTAGCTCCTGGTGGTGCAACGTGTCCATCACCAAGTACGTACCCAAGGTACTGAACTTTAGCTTGACCAAACTCACACTTTGATATATTAGCTACAAGATTAGCCTGAACCAAACGCTCAAGAAATTTACTGACATGGCATAGGTGATCTTTCCAGTTGTCACTGAAGATTAATACATCATCAATATAAACAACACACCCTGCCAAACCCTCTGTTACAACATTCATGAGCTTCTGAAAAGTGGCTGGTGCATTCTTCATACCATATGGCATTACAGAACATGCAAAAGTCTTTCCTAGTGTTACAAAACATGAGATCTCCCTAGCACGGTCAGTCATAGGTACTTGCCAGTATCCCTTTAACAAATCAAACTTACTTATGTACCTAGCCTTTCCGATCTTGTCTATGCAATCCTCCACGAGAGGGAGAGGGTAAGTGTCTGTTTTGGTTATCTGATTAACACATCTGTAGTCGATGCAAAGCCGCTGTGACCCACCTGGCTTAGGGACTAGAGTGACAGGAGAACTCCACTCGCTCTGACAGGGCTCAATCATCTTGTGGTCCAACAGGTAGCCAAGCTCCTTCTGGATGAGAGGAACTTTAACTGGGTTTACACGGTAAGGAGGCAGTTTAATTGGCTTTCCGTCTCCAACATCGACATCATGCATCAACACAGTGATTCTTCCTGGAGTGGCACGGAACACTTGCGAGTACTCCTGCAGTAATGCCGAAAACTCCTGCCTTTCCTTGGGAGCTAGATGAGAAAGCTTAGTCTGGAGATCATTCATGATATCAGGATTCTTCCCAAAACTATCACTCAGGCTCATGCTGCATGGGAGAACTTCACTTGCAGACTCGGGTGGAACAGCTACAGTGCACAATGGGTTATTTTCGTCCTGCCTGTGATATAACTTTCGCATGTTGATGTGACAAAGTTGCTTGTTCTTTCTACGATCTGGTGTGGCTATGACATAGTTGACATCACTGAGTTTCTTCTCCACGAAATAAGGACCACTAAACTTGGCTTTAAGAGGTTGCCCATGCACCGGTAGCAGAATCAAAACCTGATCTCCTGGCTGAAAGTGGCGTAACCTGGACTTCTTATCATACCAAGTCTTCATCTTCTCCTGAGCAGCTCCTAAATTCTCTCTCGCCAGCTGTAAAGCAGTGGACAGCCGTTCTTTGAACTTCATCACATACTCCAGCAGGTTGACGTCATCTTCCTCCGACAGCCAGCATTCCTTGAGTAGCTTAAGGGGTCCTCTTACTTCATGGCCAAACAGTAGTTCAAAGGGTGAGAAGCCCAGTGATTCATTTGGAGATTCTCTTGCGGCAAATACAACAAATGGAAGACCTTTATCCCAGTCTTTCTGATGTTCCAAACAGTATTTTCTGAGCATCGATTTGAGTGTTTGATGATATCTCTCCAACGCTCTTTGGGTCTGGGGATGGTAAGCTGAAGACGTGATCTGGGTGATGCCCAACTCTTTCAGAGACTGCTTGAAAACATTTGACATGAAATTACTTTCCCGGTCTGACTGTACCCCCTTGGGCAGACCAAACTTGGTGAAGAACCCTAGCATTTCCTTAACCACGTTCTTTGCTGAGATATTTCTAAGTGGAATGGCTTCAGGATAACGAGTAGCCATATCAACCAGGGTCAACACATAAGAAAATCCTGAAGAAGTCTTAGGAAGAGGGCCCACAATATCCACCAACACACGGGTGAAAGGCGCCTCAAAAGGAGGAATGGGAACTAGAGGTGCAACCTTTTTGGTCTGATTACACTTCCCTACAACTTGACAGGTGTAACAAGACTTACAATACCAGGAAACATCTCTGAAGATACCTGGCCAGTAGAAGTGTTTCAAAATGCGTGCCACAGTCTTCCTCACTCCAAGGTGTCCTGCCAAACTGGAATCATGAGCCACTCTAATGATATCCTGCCTATAAATACGAGGGATGACAACTTGATGTACAACCTCCCATTCACAGTCAGCTGATGCTGTTGGGGGTCTCCACTTTCTCATAAGTACTCCTGACTTTATATAATAACAAGTAGAAGCACCAGCTGACTCTTTCTCACTGAAAGCAGAGTTAGCTAGACCTTTCAACTCAGGGTCAGCAACCTGCAACTCAACCAACTCTTGACGAGACAAATTATCAACACTACGGGGTACTGCCTCATCTGGTGAGTGGTCCAAATTAGCAAGAAAAGTGTCAGCTAGGATAACATCATCATCATCATCATTATCCTCTAAGTCACCAGTAACCTTAGACTTAGCCCTAGTGACAGCACATGCAGAGAACACATCAGGGATATCACAATCCTGGGTTGCAGTCACTGGTTGACTAGACAACTTAGGAGCTGGACACACTTGACTTCCACCAATATCATTTCCAAGTAAGAAAGTTACACCTGACATTGGGAGTGTCTCAACCAACCCAACCATAACGGAACCATTAACAAAACCAGACTCTAAATTCACTCTGCACAGAGGGACAGAGAAGTAATTATTCCCTACACCTTGTAAGATTACAGTTTCATCAGAGGAATTAACATTAGAGCCTAGAACACTGGTCAGCATAAGGGATTGGCAAGCACCTGTATCACGATATATTTTAACTGATTTCCTGTCATTACTGTCCAGAGGAGTGACAAAACCATCAGACAGGAAATTAGCACATGAACTCTTGAGAGTGTCACCCACGTTACTGCTCAAAAGAGGAGCTTCATCATGAGAATTTAATTTACCCCCCAAAGCAGGTTCAGTTAACTCGGTTAAAGAATTCTGGGAACTCTCAAGGGTGGACACTAGACCAATTCACTGAATATTTAAAGACTCCTTTTTGTTCACATCACGCTGTCTTCTGAAACATTTCTCTATAGTATGACCAAGCTTACTACAATAAGTACATTTACTTTTCTGAAATCTAGTGGTGGAGCTGGTATTTACTTCCTGAGAAACATCATCTTTATTCTCTTTCCTTTTACCTGTACTCTGAGTAGAGGCAACGTACTTACTCTCAGCTTTCCTTTTTTCTTTAGAATATCTCTTGTGAGTGAGAACATATTCATCAGATAAAACTGCAGGATCAGACAAATTATCTATTCTTTTCTCATCAAGATATAGGCTTCCATCTTTATTAATACACCTTTTGAAGTCCTCCAGCAAAACCATCTGCTTAAATTTATCAAAATTAGAATTTACATTCTTAGAATTTGACCACTGTTCTAACAGATCTTCTTTGATTTTTGCATACTCAACATGGGATTGCTTATCTTGCTTATAAGTTGTCCTAAATTTTACTCTATAGGCTTCAGGAACAAGCTCATAGGCCTTAAGAATCAAGCCCTTGGTCTGCCTGAATCTTAGCAATTTCAATTTGTGCCTGTGCCTCCTGAATACGAGCCTGAGACTCAGCCTCCTTAGCACGAGCCTCCTGCAGGGGTAGCTGTAACTTAGCTATTTCAATCTGCGTTTGCTCATCTGGAGGAGTTACATTAAACAAGCTTTTATTAATCATGTCAACAATTTGATCTTTAGAATGATGAGAGCGAACAGCAATTCCCAATCGTTGAGCAACAAGCTTAAGTTCATTCTTTGTTCTGTTTTCTACATCACACACTGTTTGCACATTTGACAAAAAATCTTTGGCTTCATCAAGAGTAGTAATAGTAGACATCATGAATAAATCACAGTCACAAAATATCAAGAAATATCCTTATGATAATATCCTGAATATCCTGATAAGAGGTCGCCAATTTATGGTCTGGAACAGAGAGAGATAATGAAAACTTCAAGTGAGAATACTAAAATCACTACTGTCCCGCAAAGTTCCAGGTTCAAAACAAAAGAGTTAGGTAAAATTACAAGTTAAAGTTTAATACTCAAACTAACAACTAAACATTCAGGACTCATAAGGATAAGGTAATGGCAAAACAGGTTCCATATATGGTTAACTGCAATAGCCTCTATTAACATGAATTTAGCAAGAGCAAATTTATCTAAGTCAGCCCTGATAAATGAGAAAACCGGATAATCCTCAGTTAAAGCAAGATATATTATTACAGATACAAAATATTATTAATAATGGCTGACATTAAAACTCTACATGAATCACAAAAAACCTTACCAGCACTACGAACCAACGCCTTAGGCCATACAGTACAAGAAAAATGGTAACAACACTTATACTCAAGTTATACAGCAGCTAGATGGCTGGAGACTTCCTGAGCACTCAAAAAAATAATAATACACTATACAGGGGAGGACAGAGATGTGAACGAAATGAGGAGTAGATCTAAGTGGCAACTAATGCAGAGACTGAGCTCATTATATAGGGGGCCAGCAGAGCTTGATTCAACTTGCAAGAAGGACGCGCAAATGAGGACACAGAGGACGAAGAGTTGACACTCCTGCTCTGAACAACAGAAAGAACGACTTACTCTACTATAAGGGGGAGAAGGGGGGAGTGAGGTAGAACACGTAAGCCTGGTCACTATGGAAGCCACGAGGTGAATCGTGATCAAACATGCAGCATACTGTACATTAGAATTATACAAAGGATGATGAAATCATAGGCTATGTAACACCTCCCCACAAAGAAAAGAAATTTACAAAGGAAGTTTCTTATTACTCTAAAACAATTTGTCTAAAGTCTAGATAAGCAATCTGCAATAACATTTTCTTTCCCCTTGACATGTTGTATGTCTAATGAAAACTCCTGAAGAAGTAGACTCCATCTTGTCAGTCTCTGCTTTTTATCTTTAAACTTACTAAGGAATTTCAGTGGGTTATCATCGGTATAAATGACTATGGGGTCAAAACCAGAACACAAAAAAATGAAAAATGCTGTAAACCCAAAATCAAGGCCAAAAGCTCTTTCTCAATAGCGGAGTAGTTCTTTTGAGGTGGAGTGAACTTCTTACTGTAATAAGATACAGGGTGTTCAATACCCTGATCATCCTCTTGCAGCAAAACAGCACCAGCTCCTATATCACTTGCGTCAAAAGCCATCTTAAAAGGCTTAGCAAAATTTGGAGTAGCGAGCACTGGCTGACTTAATAGGATAGCTTTTAATTTACTGAAAGAGGATTCACAGTTATCGGTCCAAACAAATTTAACTTCCATATTCAGTAGGTCTGTAAGTGGTGATACAAGAATTGAAAAGTTAAGAACAAATCTCCTGTAATAACCTACCATTCCCAAAAATCTTTGTATCTCTTTCCTTCTTTTAGGTCTGGGAAGATCACTTATGAGCTGAACCTTAGCTCCTGGTGGTGCAACGTGTCCATCACCAATTACGTACCCAAGGTATTGAATTTTAGCTTGACCAAACTCACACTTTGATAAATTAGCTACAAGATTAGCCTGAACCAAACGTTCAAGAAATTTACTGACATGGCATAGGTGATCTTTCCAGTTGTCATTGAAGATTAATACATCATCAATATAAACAACACACCCTGCCAAACCCTCTGTTACAACATTCATGAGCTTCTGAAAAGTGGCTGGTGCATTCTTCATACCATATGGCATTACAGAACATGCAAAAGTCTTTCCTAGTGTTACAAAACATGAGATCTCCCTAGCACGGTCAGTCATAGGTACTTGCCAGTATCCCTTTAACAAATCAAACTTACTTATGTACCTAGCCTTTCCGATCTTGTCTATGCAATCTTCCACGAGAGGGAGAGGGTAAGTGTCTGTTTTGGTTATCTGATTAACACATCTGTAGTCGATGCAAAGCCGCTGTGACCCACCTGGCTTAGGGACTAGAGTGACAGGAGAACTCCACTCGCTCTGACAGGGCTCAATCATCTTGTGGTCCAAGAGTTAGCCAAGCTCCTTCTGGATGAGAGGAACTTTAACTGGGTTTACACGGTAAGGAGGCAGTTTAATTGGCTTTCCGTCTCCAACATCGACATCATGCATCAACACAGTGATTCTTCCTGGAGTGGCACGGAACACTTGCGAGTACTCCTGCAGTAATGCCGAAAACTCCTGCCTTTCCTTGGGAGCTAGATGAGAAAGCTTAGTCTGGAGATCATTCATGATATCAGGATTCTTCCCAAAACTATCACTCAGGCTCATGCTGCATGGGAGAACTTCACTTGCAGACTCGGGTGGAACAGCTACAGTGCACAATGGGTTACTTTCGTCCTGCCTGTGATATAACTTTCGCATGTTGATGTGACAAAGTTGCTTGTTCTTTCTACGATCTGGTGTGGCTATGACATAGTTGACATCACTGAGTTTCTTCTCCACGAAATAAGGACCACTAAACTTGGCTTTAAGAGGTTGCCCATGCACCGGTAGCAGAATCAAAACCTGATCTTCTGGCCGAAAGTGGCGTAACCTGGACTTCTTATCATACCAAGTCTTGATCTTCTCCTGAGCAGCTCCTAAATTCTCTCGCCAGCTGTAAAGCAGTGGACAGCCGTTCTTTGAACTTCATCACATTCTCCAGCAGGTTGACGTCATCTTCCTCCGACAGCCAGCATTCCTTGAGTAGCTTAAGGGGTCCTCTTACTTCATGGCCAAACAGTAGTTCAAAGGGTGAGAAGCCCAGTGATTCATTTGGAGATTATCTTGCGGCAAATACAACAAATGGAAGACCTTTATCCCAGTCTTTCTGATGTTCCAAACAGTATTTTCTGAGCATCGATTGGAGTGTTTGATGATATCTCTCCAATGCTCTTTGGGTCTGGGGATGGTAAGCTGAACACGTGATCTGGGTGATGCCCAACTCTTTCAGAGACTGCTTGAAAACATTTGACATGAAATTACTTTCCCGGTCTGACTGTACCCCCTTGGGCAGACCAAACTTGGTGAAGAACCCTAGCATTTCCTTAACCACGTTCTTTGCTGAGATATTTCTAAGTGGAATGGCTTCAGGATAACGAGTAGCCATATCAACCAGGGTCAACACATAAGAAAATCCTGAAGAAGTCTTAGGAAGAGGGCCCACAATATCCACCAACACACGGGTGAAAGGCGCCTCAAAAGGAGGAATGGGAACTAGAGGTGCAACCTTTTTGGTCTGATTACACTTCCCTACAACTTGACAGGTGTAACAAGACTTACAATACCAGGAAACATCTCTGAAGATACCTGGCCAGTAGAAGTGTTTCAAAATGCGTGCCACAGTCTTCCTCACTCCAAGGTGTCCTGCCAAACTGGAATCATGAGCCACTCTAATGATATCCTGCCTATAAATACGAGGGATGACAACTTGATGTACAACCTCCCATTCACAGTCAGCTGATGCTGTTGGGGGTCTCCACTTTCTCATAAGTACTCCTGACTTTATATAATAACAAGTAGAAGCACCAGCTGACTCTTTCTCACTGAAAGCAGAGTTAGCTAGACCTTTCAACTCAGGGTCAGCAACCTGCAACTCAACCAACTCTTGACGAGACAAATTATCAACACTATGGGGTACTGCCTCATCTGGTGAGTGGTCCAAATTAGCAAGAAAAGTGTCAGCTAGGATAACATCATCATCATCATCATTATCCTCTAAGTCACCAGTAACCTTAGACTTAGCCCTAGTGACAGCACATGCAGAGAACACATCAGGGATATCACAATCCTGGGTTGCAGTCACTGGTTGACTAGACAACTTAGGAGCTGGACACACTTGACTTCCACCAATATCATTTCCAAGTAAGAAAGTTACACCTGACATTGGGAGTGTCTCAACCAACCCAACCATAACGGAACCATTAACAAAACCAGACTCTAAATTCACTCTGCACAGAGGGACAGAGAAGTAATTATTCCCTACACCTTGTAAGATTACAGTTTCATCAGAGGAATTAACATTAGAGCCTAGAACACTGGTCAGCATAAGGGATTGGCAAGCACCTGTATCACGATATATTTTAACTGATTTCCTGTCATTACTGTCCAGAGGACTGACAAAACCATCAGACAGGAAATTAGCACATGAACTCTTGAGAGTGTCACCCACGTTACTGCTCAAAAGAGGAGCTTCATCATGAGAATTTAATTTACCCCCCAAAGCAGGTTCAGTTAACTCGGTTAAAGAATTCTGGGAACTCTCAAGGGTGGACACTAGACCAATTCACTGAATATTTAAAGACTCCTTTTTGTTCACATCACGCTGTCTTCTGAAACATTTCTCTATAGTATGACCAAGCTTACTACAATAAGTACATTTACTTTTCTGAAATCTAGTGGTGGAGCTGGTATTTACTTCCTGAGAAACATCATCTTTATTCTCTTTCCTTTTACCTGTACTCTGAGTAGAGGCAACGTACTTACTCTCAGCTTTCCTTTTTTCTTTAGAATATCTCTTGTGAGTGAGAACATATTCATCAGATAAAACTGCAGGATCAGACAAATTATCTATTCTTTTCTCATCAAGATATAGGCTTCCATCTTTATTAATACACCTTTTGAAGTCCTCCAGCAAAACCATCTGCTTAAATTTATCAAAATTAGAATTTACATTCTTAGAATTTGACCACTGTTCTAACAGATCTTCTTTCATTTTTGCATACTCAACATGGGATTGCTTATCTTGCTTATAAGTTGTCCTAAATTTTACTCTATAGGCTTCAGGAACAAGCTCATAGGCCTTAAGAATCAAGCCCTTGGTCTGCCTGAATCTTAGCAATTTCAATTTGTGCCTGTGCCTCCTGAATACGAGCCTGAGACTCAGCCTCCTTAGCACGAGCCTCCTGCAGGGGTAGCTGTAACTTAGCTATTTCAATCTGCGTTTGCTCATCTGGAGGAGTTACATTAAACAAGCTTTTATTAATCATGTCAACAATTTGATCTTTAGAATGATGAGAGCGAACAGCAATTCCCAATCGTTGAGCAACAAGCTTAAGTTCATTCTTTGTTCTGTTTTCTACATCAAACACTGTTTGCACATTTGACAAAAAATCTTTGGTTTCATCAAGAGTAGTAATAGTAGACATCATGAATAAATGACAGTCAAAAAATATCAAGAAATATCCTTATGATAATATCCTGAATATCCTGATAAGAGGTCGCCAATTTATGGTCTGGAACAGAGAGAGATAATGAAAACTTCAAGTGAGAATACTAAAATCACTACTGTCCCGCAAAGTTCCAGGTTCAAAACAAAAGAGTTAGGTAAAATTACAAGTTAAAGTTTAATACTCAAACTAACAACTAAACATTCAGGACTCATAAGGATAAGGTAATGGCAAAACAGGTTCCATATATGGTTAACTGCAATAGCCTCTATTAACATGAATTTAGCAAGAGCAAATTTATCTAAGTCAGCCCTGATAAATGAGAAAACCGGATAATCCTCAGTTAAAGCAAGATATATTATTACAGATACAAAATATTATTAATAATGGCTGACATTAAAACTCTACATGAATCACAAAAAACCTTACCAGCACTACGAACCAACGCCTTAGGCCATACAGTACAAGAAAAATGGTAACAACACTTATACTCAAGTTATACAGCAGCTAGATGGCTGGAGACTTCCTGAGCACTCAAAAAAATAATAATACACTATACAGGGGAGGACAGAGATGTGAACAAAATGAGGAGTAGATCTAAGTGGCAACTAATGCAGAGACTGAGCTCATTATATAGGGGGCCAGCAGAGCTTGATTCAACTTGCAAGAAGGACGCGCAAATGAGGACACAGAGGACGAAGAGTTGACACTCCTGCTCTGAACAACAGAAAGAACGACTTACTCTACTATAAGGGGGAGAAGGGGGAGTGAGGTAGAACACGTAAGCCTGGTCACTATGGAAGCCACGAGGTGAATCGTGATCAAACATGCAGCATACTGTACATTAGAATTATACAAAGGATGATGAAATCATAGGCTATGTAACACCTCCCCACAAAGAAAAGAAATTTACAAAGGAAATTTCTTATAACTCTAAAACAATTTGTCTAAAGTCTAGATAAGCAATCTGCAATAACATTTTCTTTCCCCTTGACATGTTGTGTGTCTAATGAATACTCCTGAAGAAGTAGACTCCATCTTGTCAATCTCTGATTTTTATCTTTAAACTTACTAAGGAATTTCAGTGGGTTATGATCGGTATAAATGACTATGGGGTCAAAACCAGAAAACAAATAAAATGAAAAATGCTGTAAACCCAAAATCAAGGCCAAAAGCTCTTTCTCAATAGTGGAGTAGTTCTTTTGAGGTGGAGTGAACTTCTTACTGTAATAAGATACTGGGTGTTCAATACCCTGATCATCCTCTTGCAGCAAAACAGCACAAGCTCCAATAACAAATGCGACAACAGCCATCTTAAAAGGCTTAGCAAAATTTGGAGTAGCGAGCACTGGCTGACTTAATAGGATAGCTTTTAATTTACTGAAAGAGGATTCACAGTTATCGGTCCAAACAAATTTAACTTCCATATTCAGTAGGTCTGTAAGTGGTGATACAAGAATTGAAAAGTTAAGAACAAATCTCCTGTAATAACCTACCATTCCCAAAAATCTTTGTATCTCTTTCCTTCTTTTAGGTCTGGGAAGATCACTTATGAGCTGAACCTTAGCTCCTGGTGGTGCAACGTGTCCATCACCAATTACGTACCCAAGGTATTGAATTTTAGCTTGACCAAACTCACACTTTGATAAATTAGCTACAAGATTAGCCTGAACCAAACGTTCAAGAAATTTACTGACATGGCATAGGTGATCTTTCCAGTTGTCATTGAAGATTAATACATCATCGATATAAACAACACACCCTGCCAAACCCTCTGTTACAACATTCATGAGCTTCTGAAAAGTGGCTGGTGCATTCTTCATACCATATGGCATTACAGAACATGCAAAAGTCTTTCCTAGTGTTACAAAACATGAGATCTCCCTAGCACGGTCAGTCATAGGTACTTGCCAGTATCCCTTTAACAAATCAAACTTACTTATGTACCTAGCCTTTCCGATCTTGTCTATGCAATCTTCCACGAGAGGGAGAGGGTAAGTGTCTGTTTTGGTTATCTGATTAACACATCTGTAGTCGATGCAAAGCCGCTGTGACCCACCTGGCTTAGGGACTAGAGTGACAGGAGAACTCCACTCGCTCTGACAGGGCTCAATCATCTTGTGGTCCAAGAGTTAGCCAAGCTCCTTCTGGATGAGAGGAACTTTAACTGGGTTTACACGGTAAGGAGGCAGTTTAATTGGCTTTCCGTCTCCAACATCGACATCATGCATCAACACAGTGGTTCTTCCTGGAGTGGCACGGAACACTTGCGAGTACTCCTGCAGTAATGCCGAAAACTCCTGCCTTTCCTTGGGAGCTAGATGAGAAAGCTTAGTCTGGAGATCATTCATGATATCAGGATTCTTCCCAAAACTATCACTCAGGCTCATGCTGCATGGGAGAACTTCACTTGCAGACTCGGGTGGAACAGCTACAGTGCACAATGGGTTACTTTCGTCCTGCCTGTGATATAACTTTCGCATGTTGATGTGACAAAGTTGCTTGTTCTTTCTACGATCTGGTGTGGCTATGACATAGTTGACATCACTGAGTTTCTTCTCCACGAAATAAGGACCACTAAACTTGGCTTTAAGAGGTTGCCCATGCACCGGTAGCAGAATCAAAACCTGATCTCCTGGCTGAAAGTGGCGTAACCTGGACTTCTTATCATACCAAGTCTTCATCTTCTCCTGAGCAGCTCCTAAATTCCCTCTCGCCAGCTGTAAAGAAGTGGACAGCCGTTCTTTGAACTTCATCACATACTCCAGCAGGTTGACGTCATCTTCCTCCGACAGCCAGCATTCCTTGAGTAGCTTAAGGGGTCCTCTTACTTCATGGCCAAACAGTAGTTCAAAAGGTGAGAAGCCCAGTGATTCATTTGGAGATTCTCTTGCGGCAAATACAACAAATGGAAGACCTTTATCCCAGTCTTTCTGATGTTCCAAAAAGTATTTTCTGAGCATCGATTTGAGTGTTTGATGATATCTCTCCAACGCTCTTTGGGTCTGGGGATGGTAAGCTGAAGACGTGATCTGGGGTATGCCCAACTCTTTCCGAGACTGCTTGAAAACATTTGACATGAAATTACTTTCCCGGTCTGACTGTACCCACTTGGGCAGACCAAACTTGGTGAAGAACCCTAGCATTTCCTTAACCACGTTCTTTGCTGAGATATTTCTAAGTGGAATGGCTTCAGGATAACGAGTAGCCATATCAATCAGAGTCAACACATAAGAAAATCCTGAAGAAGTCTTAGGAAGAGGGCCCACAATATCCACCAACACACGGGTGAAAGGCGCCTCAAAAGGAGGAATGGGAACTAGAGGTGCAACCTTTTTGGTCTCATTACACTTCCCTACAACTTGACAGGTGTAACAAGACTTACAATACCAGGAAACATCTCTGAAGATACCTGGCCAGTAGAAGTGTTTCAAAATGCATGCCACAGTCTTCCTCACTCCAAGGTGTCCTGCCAAACTGGAATCATGAGCCACTCTAATGATATCCTGCCTATAAATACGAGGGATGACAACTTGATGTACAACCTCCCATTCACAGTCGGCTGATGCTGTTGGGGGTCTCCACTTTCTCATAAGTACTCCTGACTTTATATAATAACAAGTAGAAGCACCAGCTGACTCTTCCTCACTGCAAGCAGAGTTAGCTAGACCTTTCAACTCAGGGTCAGCAACCTGCAACTCAACCAACTGACGAGACAAATTATCAACACTATGGGGTACTGCCTCATCTGGTGAGTGGTCCAAATTAGCAAGAAAAGTGTCAGCTAGGATAACATCATCATCATCATCATTATCCTCTAAGTCACCAGTAACCTTAGACTTAGCCCTAGTGACAGCACATGCAGAGAACACATCAGGGATATCACAATCCTGGGTTGCAGTCACTGGTTGACTAGACAACTTAGGAGCTGGACACACTTGACTTCCACCAATATCATTTCCAAGTAAGAAAGTTACACCTGACATTGGGAGTGTCTCAACCAACCCAACCATAACGGAACCATTAACAAAACCAGACTCTAAATTCACTCTGCACAGAGGGACAGAGAAGTAATTATTCCCTACACCTTGTAAGATTACAGTTTCATCAGAGGAATTAACATTAGAGCCTAGAACACTGGTCAGCATAAGGGATTGGCAAGCACCTGTATCACGATATATTTTAACTGATTTCCTGTCATTACTGTCCAGAGGAGTGACAAAACCATCAGACAGGAAATTAGCACATGAACTCTTGAGAGTGTCACCCACGTTACTGCTCAAAAGAGGAGCTTCATCATGAGAATTTAATTTACCCCCCAAAGCAGGTTCAGTTAACTCGGTTAAAGAATTCTGGGAACTCTCAAGGGTGGACACTAGACCAATTCACTGAATATTTAAAGACTCCTTTTTGTTCACATCACGCTGTCTTCTGAAACATTTCTCTATAGTATGACCAAGCTTACTACAATAAGTACATTTACTTTTCTGAAATCTAGTGGTGGAGCTGGTATTTACTTCCTGAGAAACATCATCTTTATTCTCTTTCCTTTTACCTGTACTCTGAGTAGAGGCAACGTACTTACTCTCAGCTTTCCTTTTTTCTTTAGAATATCTCTTGTGAGTGAGAACATATTCATCAGATAAAACTGCAGGATCAGACAAATTATCTATTCTTTTCTCATCAAGATATAGGCTTCCATCTTTATTAATACACCTTTTGAAGTCCTCCAGCAAAACCATCTGCTTAAATTTATCAAAATTAGAATTTACATTCTTAGAATTTGACCACTGTTCTAACAGATCTTCTTTGATTTTTGCATACTCAACATGGGATTGCTTATCTTGCTTATAAGTTGTCCTAAATTTTACTCTATAGGCTTCAGGAACAAGCTCATAGGCCTTAAGAATCAAGCCCTTGGTCTGCCTGAATCTTAGCAATTTCAATTTGTGCCTGTGCCTCCTGAATACGAGCCTGAGACTCAGCCTCCTTAGCACGAGCCTCCTGCAGGGGTAGCTGTAACTTAGCTATTTCAATCTGCGTTTGCTCATCTGGAGGAGTTACATTAAACAAGCTTTTATTAATCATGTCAACAATTTGATCTTTAGAATGATGAGAGCGAACAGCAATTCCCAATCGTTGAGCAACAAGCTTAAGTTCATTCTTTGTTCTGTTTTCTACATCACACACTGTTTGCACATTTGACAAAAAATCTTTGGTTTCATCAAGAGTAGTAATAGTAGACATCATGAATAAATGACAGTCAAAAAATATCAAGAAATATCCTTATGATAATATCCTGAATATCCTGATAAGAGGTCGCCAATTTATGGTCTGGAACAGAGAGAGATAATGAAAACTTCAAGTGAGAATACTAAAATCACTACTGTCCCGCAAAGTTCCAGGTTCAAAACAAAAGAGTTAGGTAAAATTACAAGTTAAAGTTTAATACTCAAACTAACAACTAAACATTCAGGACTCATAAGGATAAGGTAATGGCAAAACAGGTTCCATATATGGTTAACTGCAATAGCCTCTATTAACATGAATTTAGCAAGAGCAAATTTATCTAAGTCAGCCCTGATAAATGAGAAAACCGGATAATCCTCAGTTAAAGCAAGATATATTATTACAGATACAAAATATTATTAATAATGGCTGACATTAAAACTCTACATGAATCACAAAAAACCTTACCAGCACTACGAACCAACGCCTTAGGCCATACAGTACAAGAAAAATGGTAACAACACTTATACTCAAGTTATACAGCAGCTAGATGGCTGGAGACTTCCTGAGCACTCAAAAAAATAATAATACACTATACAGGGGAGGACAGAGATGTGAACGAAATGAGGAGTAGATCTAAGTGGCAACTAATGCAGAGACTGAGCTCATTATATAGGGGGCCAGCAGAGCTTGATTCAACTTGCAAGAAGGACGCGCAAATGAGGACACAGAGGACGAAGAGTTGACACTCCTGCTCTGAACAACAGAAAGAACGACTTACTCTACTATAAGGGGGAGAAGGGGAGAGTGAGGTAGAACACGTAAGCCTGGTCACTATGGAAGCCACGAGGTGAATCGTGATCAAACATGCAGCATACTGTACATTAGAATTATACAAAGGATGATGAAATCATAGGCTATGTAACACCTCCCCACAAAGAAAAGAAATTTACAAAGGAAGTTTCTTATTACTCTAAAACAATTTGTCTAAAGTCTAGATAAGCAATCTGCAATAACATTTTCTTTCCCCTTGACATGTTGTATGTCTAATGAAAACTCCTGAAGAAGTAGACTCCATCTTGTCAATCTCTGTTTTTTATCTTTAAACTTACTAAGGAATTTCAGTGGGTTATCATCGGTATAAATGACTATGGGGTCAAAACCAGAACACAAAAAAATGAAAAATGCTGTAAACCCAAAATCAAGGCCAAAAGCTCTTTCTCAATAGCGGAGTAGTTCTTTTGAGGTGGAGTGAACTTCTTACTGTAATAAGATACAGGGTGTTCAATACCCTGATCATCCTCTTGCAGCAAAACAGCACCAGCTCCTATATCACTTGCGTCAAAAGCCATCTTAAAAGGCTTAGCAAAATTTGGAGTAGCCAGCACTGGCTGACTTAATAGGATAGCTTTTAATTTATTGAAAGAGGATTCACAGTTATCGGTCCAAACAAATTTAACTTCCATATTCAGTAGGTCTGTAAGTGGTGATACAAGAATTGAAAAGTTAAGAACAAATCTCCTGTAATAACCTACCATTCCCAAAAATCTTTGTATCTCTTTCCTTCTTTTAGGTCTGGGAAGATCACTTATGAGCTGAACTTTAGCTCCTGGTGGTGCAACGTGTCCATCACCAATTACGTACCCAAGGTATTGAATTTTAGCTTGACCAAACTCACACTTTGATAAATTAGCTACAAGATTAGCCTGAACCAAACGTTCAAGAAATTTACTGACATGGCATAGGTGATCTTTCCAGTTGTCATTGAAGATTAATACATCATCAATATAAACAACACACCCTGCCAAACCCTCTGTTACAACATTCATGAGCTTCTGAAAAGTGGCTGGTGCATTCTTCATACCATATGGCATTACAGAACATGCAAAAGTCTTTCCTAGTGTTACAAAACATGAGATCTCCCTAGCACGGTCAGTCATAGGTACTTGCCAGTATCCCTTTAACAAATCAAACTTACTTATGTACCTAGCCTTTCCGATCTTGTCTATGCAATCTTCCACGAGAGAGAGAGGGTAAGTGTCTGTTTTGGTTATCTGATTAACACATCTGTAGTCGATGCAAAGCCGCTGTGACCCACCTGGCTTAGGGACTAGAGTGACAGGAGAACTCCACTCGCTCTGACAGGGCTCAATCATCTTGTGGTCCAAGAGTTAGCCAAGCTCCTTCTGGATGAGAGGAACTTTAACTGGGTTCACAAGGTAAGAAGGCAGTTTAATTGGCTTTCCGTCTCCAACATCGACATCATGCATCAACACAGTGGTTCTTCCTGGAGTGGCACGGAACACTTGCGAGTACTCCTGCAGTAATGCCGAAAACTCCTGCCTTTCCTTGGGAGCTAGATGAGAAAGCTTAGTCTGGAGATCATTCATGATATCAGGATTCTTCCCAAAACTATCACTCAGGCTCATGCTGCATGGGAGAACTTCACTTGCAGACTCGGGTGGAACAGCTACAGTGCACAATGGGTTACTTTCGTCCTGCCTGTGATATAACTTTCGCATGTTGATGTGACAAAGTTGCTTGTTCTTTCTACGATCTGGTGTGGCTATGACATAGTTGACATCACTGAGTTTCTTCTCCACGAAATACGGACCACT
Source organism: Coenobita brevimanus (assembly GCF_032717465.1). Lineage (NCBI taxonomy): Eukaryota > Metazoa > Arthropoda > Malacostraca > Decapoda > Coenobitidae > Coenobita > Coenobita brevimanus. The sequence continues at coordinate 21,724,829 of NC_137000.1, read as the reverse complement.
AAACTTGGCTTTAAGAGGTTGCCCATGCACCGGTAGCAGAATCAAAACGTGATCTCCTGGCTGAAAGTGGCGTAACCTGGACTTCTTATCATACCAAGTCTTCATCTTCTCCTGAGCAGCTCCTAAATTCCCTCTCGCCAGCTGTAAAGAAGTGGACAGCCGTTCTTTGAACTTCATCACATACTCCAGCAGGTTGACGTCATCTTCCTCCGACAGAAAGCATTCCTTGAGTAGCTTAAGGGGTCCTCTTACTTCATGGCCAAACAGTAGTTCAAAAGGTGAGAAGCCCAGTGATTCATTTGGAGATTCTCTTGCGGCAAATACAACAAATGGAAGACCTTTATCCCAGTCCTTCTGATGTTCCAAAAAGTATTTTCTGAGCATCGATTTAAGTGTTTGATGATATCTCTCCAACGCTCTTTGGGTTTGGGGATGGTAAGCTGAAGACGTGATCTGGGGTATGCCCAACTCTTTCCGAGACTGCTTGAAAACATTTGACATGAAATTACTTTCTCGGTCTGACTGTTCCCACTTGGGCAGACCAAACTTGGTGAAGAACCCTAGCATTTCCTTAACCACGTTCTTTGCTGAGATATTTCTAAGTGGAATGGCTTCAGGATAACGAGTAGCCATATCAATCAGAGTCAACACATAAGAAAATCCTGAAGAAGTCTTAGGAAGAGGGTCCACAATATCCACCAACACACGGGTGAAAGGCGCCTCAAAAGGAGGAATGGGAACTAGAGGTGCAACCTTTTCGGTCTGATTACACTTCCCCACAACTTGACAGGTGTAACAAGACTTACAATACCAGGAAACATCTCTAAAGATACCTGGCCAGTAGAAGTGTTTCAAAATGCATGCCGCAGTCTTCCTCACTCCAAGGTGTCCTGCCAAACTGGAATCATGAGCCACTCTAATGATATCCTGCCTACAAATACGAGGGATGACAACTTGATGTACAACCTCCCATTCACAGTCGGCTGATGCTGTTGGGGGTCTTCATTTTCTCATAAGTACTCCTGACTTTATATGATAACAAGTAGAAGCACCAGCTGACTCTTCCTCACTGCAAGCAGAGTTAGCTACACCTGTCAACTCAGGGTCAGCAACCTGCAACTCAACCAACTGACGAGACAAATTATCAACACTATGGGGTACTGCCTTATCTGGTGAGTGGTCCAAATTAGCAAGAAAAGTGTCAGCTAGGATAACATCATCATCATCATCATTATTCTCTAAGTCACCAGTAACCTTAGACTTAGCCCTAGTGACAGCACATGCAGAGAACACATCAGGGATATCACAATCCTGGGTTGCACTCACTGGTTGACTAGACAACTTAGGAGCTGGACACACTTGCCTTCCACCAATATCATTTCCAAGTAAGAAAGTTACACCTGACATTGGCAGTGTCTCAACCAACCCAACCATAACGGAACCATTAACAAAACCAGACTCTAAATTCACTCTGCACAGAGGGACAGAGAAGTAATTATTCCCTACAGCTTGTAAGATTACAGTTTCATCAGAGGAATTAACATTAGAGCCTAGAACACTGGTCAGCATAAGGGATTGGCAAGCACCTGTATCACGATATATTTTAACTGATTTCCTGTCATCACTGTCCAGAGGAGTGACAAAACCATCAGACAGGAAATTAGCACATGAACTCTTGAGAGTGTCACCCACGTTACTTCTCAAAAGAGGAGCTTCATCATGAGAATTTAATTTACCCCCCAAAGCAGGTTCAGTTAACTTGGTTAAAGAATTCTGGGAACTCTCAAGGGTGGACACTAGACCAATTCACTGAATATTTAAAGACTCCTTTTTGTTCACATCACGCTGTCTCCTGAAACATTTCTCTATAGTATGACCAAGCTTACTACAATAAGTACATTTACTTTTCTGAAATCTAGTGGTGGAGCTGGTATTTACTTCCTGAGAAACATCATCTTTATTCTCTTTCCTTTTACCTGTACTCTGAGTAGAGGCAACGTACTTACTCTCAGCTTTCCTTTTTTCTTTAGAATATCTCTTGTGAGTGAGAACATATTCATCAGATAAAACTGCAGGATCAGACAAATTATCTATTCTTTTCTCATCAAGATATAGGCTTCCATCTTTATTAATACACCTTTTAAAGTTCTCCAGCAAAACCGTCTGCTTAAATTTATCAAAATTAGAATTTACATTCTTAGAATTTGACCACTGTTCTAACAGATCTTCTTTGATTTTTGCATACTCAACATGGGATTGCTTATCTTGCTTATAAGTTGTCCTAAATTTTACTCTATAGGCTTCAGGAACAAGCTCATAGGCCTTAAGAATCAAGCCCTTGGTCTGCCTGAATCTTAGCAATTTCAATTTGTGCCTGTGCCTCCTGAATACGAGCCTGAGACTCAGCCTCCTTAGCACGAGCCTCCTGCAGGGGTAGCTGTAACTTAGCTATTTCAATCTGCGTTTGCTCATCTGGAGGAGTTACATTAAACAAGCTTTTATTAATCATGTCAACAATTTGATCTTTACAATGATGAGAGCGAACAGCAATTCCCAATCGTTGAGCAACAAGCTTAAGTTCATTCTTTGTTCTGTTTTCTACATCACACACTGTTTGCACATTTGACAAAAAATCTTTGGCTTCATCAAGAGTAGTAATAGTAGACATCATGAATAAATCACAGTGAAAAAATATCAAGAAATATCCTTATGATAATATCCTGAATATCCTGATAAGAGGTCGCCAATTTATGGTCTGGAACAGAGAGAGATAATGAAAACTTCAAGTGAGAATACTAAAATCACTACTGTCCCCCAAAGTTACAGGTTCAAAACAAAAGAGTTAGGTAAAATTACAAGTTAAAGTTTAATACTCACACTAACAAGTAAACATTCAGGACTCATAAGGATAAGGTAATGGCAAAACAGGTTCCATATATGGTTAACTGCAATAGCCTCTATTAACATGAATTTAGCAAGAGCAAATTTATCTAAGTCAGCCCTGATAAATGAGAAAACCGGATAATCCTCAGTTAAAGCAAGATATATTATTACAGATACAAAATATTATTAATAATGGCTGACATTAAAACTCTACATGAATCACAAAAAACCTTACCAGCACTACGAACCAACGCCTTAGGCCATACAGTACAAGAAAAATGGTAACAACACTTATACTCAAGTTATACAGCAGCTAGATGGCTGGAGACTTCCTGAGCACTCAAAAAAATAATAATACACTATACAGGGGAGGACAGAGATGTGAACGAAATGAGGAGTAGATCTAAGTGGCAACTAATGCAGAGACTGAGCTCATTATATAGGGGGCCAGCAGAGCTTGATTCAACTTGCAAGAAGGACGCGCAAATGAGGACACAGAGGACGAAGAGTTGACACTCCTGCTCTGAACAACAGAAAGAACGACTTACTCTACTATAAGGGGGAGAAGGGGGAGTGAGGTAGAACACGTAAGCCTGGTCACTATGGAAGCCACGAGGTGAATCGTGATCAAACATGCAGCATACTGTACATTAGAATTATACAAAGGATGATGAAATCATAGGCTATGTAACACCTCCCCACAAAGAAAAGAAATTTACAAAGGAAGTTTCTTATTACTCTAAAAGAATTTGTCTAAAGTCTAGATAAGCAATCTGCAATAACATTTTCTTTCCCCTTGACATGTTGTATGTCTAATGAAAACTCCTGAAGAAGTAGACTCCATCTTGTCAATCTCTGTTTTTTATCTTTAAACTTACTAAGGAATTTCAGTGGGTTATCATCGGTATAAATGACTATGGGGTCAAAACCAGAACACAAAAAAATGAAAAATGCTGTAAACCCAAAATCAAGGCCAAAAGCTCTTTCTCAATAGCGGAGTAGTTCTTTTGAGGTGGAGTGAACTTCTTACTGTAATAAGATACAGGGTGTTCAATACCCTGATCATCCTCTTGCAGCAAAACAGCACCAGCTCCTATATCACTTGCGTCAAAAGCCATCTTAAAAGGCTTAGCAAAATTTGGAGTAGCCAGCACTGGCTGACTTAATAGGATAGCTTTTAATTTATTGAAAGAGGATTCACAGTTATCGGTCCAAACAAATTTAACTTCCATATTCAGTAGGTCTGTAAGTGGTGATACAAGAATTGAAAAGTTAAGAACAAATCTCCTGTAATAACCTACCATTCCCAAAAATCTTTGTATCTCTTTCCTTCTTTTAGGTCTGGGAAGATCACTTATGAGCTGAACTTTAGCTCCTGGTGGTGCAACGTGTCCATCACCAATTACGTACCCAAGGTATTGAATTTTAGCTTGACCAAACTCACACTTTGATAAATTAGCTACAAGATTAGCCTGAACCAAACGTTCAAGAAATTTACTGACATGGCATAGGTGATCTTTCCAGTTGTCATTGAAGATTAATACATCATCAATATAAACAACACACCCTGCCAAACCCTCTGTTACAACATTCATGAGCTTCTGAAAAGTGGCTGGTGCATTCTTCATACCATATGGCATTACAGAACATGCAAAAGTCTTTCCTAGTGTTACAAAACATGAGATCTCCCTAGCACGGTCAGTCATAGGTACTTGCCAGTATCCCTTTAACAAATCAAACTTACTTATGTACCTAGCCTTTCCGATCTTGTCTATGCAATCTTCCACGAGAGAGAGAGGGTAAGTGTCTGTTTTGGTTATCTGATTAACACATCTGTAGTCGATGCAAAGCCGCTGTGACCCACCTGGCTTAGGGACTAGAGTGACAGGAGAACTCCACTCGCTCTGACAGGGCTCAATCATCTTGTGGTCCAAGAGTTAGCCAAGCTCCTTCTGGATGAGAGGAACTTTAACTGGGTTCACAAGGTAAGAAGGCAGTTTAATTGGCTTTCCGTCTCCAACATCGACATCATGCATCAACACAGTGGTTCTTCCTGGAGTGGCACGGAACACTTGCGAGTACTCCTGCAGTAATGCCGAAAACTCCTGCCTTTCCTTGGGAGCTAGATGAGAAAGCTTAGTCTGGAGATCATTCATGATATCAGGATTCTTCCCAAAACTATCACTCAGGCTCATGCTGCATGGGAGAACTTCACTTGCAGACTCGGGTGGAACAGCTACAGTGCACAATGGGTTACTTTCGTCCTGCCTGTGATATAACTTTCGCATGTTGATGTGACAAAGTTGCTTGTTCTTTCTACGATCTGGTGTGGCTATGACATAGTTGACATCACTGAGTTTCTTCTCCACGAAATACGGACCACTAAACTTGGCTTTAAGAGGTTGCCCATGCACCGGTAGCAGAATCAAAACGTGATCTCCTGGCTGAAAGTGGCGTAACCTGGACTTCTTATCATACCAAGTCTTCATCTTCTCCTGAGCAGCTCCTAAATTCCCTCTCGCCAGCTGTAAAGAAGTGGACAGCCGTTCTTTGAACTTCATCACATACTCCAGCAGGTTGACGTCATCTTCCTCCGACAGAAAGCATTCCTTGAGTAGCTTAAGGGGTCCTCTTACTTCATGGCCAAACAGTAGTTCAAAAGGTGAGAAGCCCAGTGATTCATTTGGAGATTCTCTTGCGGCAAATACAACAAATGGAAGACCTTTATCCCAGTCCTTCTGATGTTCCAAAAAGTATTTTCTGAGCATCGATTTAAGTGTTTGATGATATCTCTCCAACGCTCTTTGGGTTTGGGGATGGTAAGCTGAAGACGTGATCTGGGGTATGCCCAACTCTTTCCGAGACTGCTTGAAAACATTTGACATGAAATTACTTTCTCGGTCTGACTGTTCCCACTTGGGCAGACCAAACTTGGTGAAGAACCCTAGCATTTCCTTAACCACGTTCTTTGCTGAGATATTTCTAAGTGGAATGGCTTCAGGATAACGAGTAGCCATATCAATCAGAGTCAACACATAAGAAAATCCTGAAGAAGTCTTAGGAAGAGGGTCCACAATATCCACCAACACACGGGTGAAAGGCGCCTCAAAAGGAGGAATGGGAACTAGAGGTGCAACCTTTTCGGTCTGATTACACTTCCCCACAACTTGACAGGTGTAACAAGACTTACAATACCAGGAAACATCTCTAAAGATACCTGGCCAGTAGAAGTGTTTCAAAATGCATGCCGCAGTCTTCCTCACTCCAAGGTGTCCTGCCAAACTGGAATCATGAGCCACTCTAATGATATCCTGCCTACAAATACGAGGGATGACAACTTGATGTACAACCTCCCATTCACAGTCGGCTGATGCTGTTGGGGGTCTTCATATTCTCATAAGTACTCCTGACTTTATATGATAACAAGTAGAAGCACCAGCTGACTCTTCCTCACTGCAAGCAGAGTTAGCTACACCTGTCAACTCAGGGTCAGCAACCTGCAACTCAACCAACTGACGAGACAAATTATCAACACTATGGGGTACTGCCTTATCTGGTGAGTGGTCCAAATTAGCAAGAAAAGTGTCAGCTAGGATAACATCATCATCATCATCATTATTCTCTAAGTCAGCAGTAACCTTAGACTTAGCCCTAGTGACAGCACATGCAGAGAACACATCAGGGATATCACAATCCTGGGTTGCACTCACTGGTTGACTAGACAACTTAGGAGCTGGACACACTTGCCTTCCACCAATATCATTTCCAAGTAAGAAAGTTACACCTGACATTGGCAGTGTCTCAACCAACCCAACCATAACGGAACCATTAACAAAACCAGACTCTAAATTCACTCTGCACAGAGGGACAGAGAAGTAATTATTCCCTACAGCTTGTAAGATTACAGTTTCATCAGAGGAATTAACATTAGAGCCTAGAACACTGGTCAGCATAAGGGATTGGCAAGCACCTGTATCACGATATATTTTAACTGATTTCCTGTCATCACTGTCCAGAGGAGTGACAAAACCATCAGACAGGAAATTAGCACATGAACTCTTGAGAGTGTCACCACGTTACTGCTCAAAAGAGGAGCTTCATCATGAGAATTTAATTTACCCCCCAAAGCAGGTTCAGTTAACTTGGTTAAAGAATTCTGGGAACTCTCAAGGGTGGACACTAGACCAATTCACTGAATATTTAAAGACTCCTTTTTGTTCACATCACGCTGTCTCCTGAAACATTTCTCTATAGTATGACCAAGCTTACTACAATAAGTACATTTACTTTTCTGAAATCTAGTGGTGGAGCTGGTATTTACTTCCTGAGAAACATCATCTTTATTCTCTTTCCTTTTACCTGTACTCTGAGTAGAGGCAACGTACTTACTCTCAGCTTTCCTTTTTTCTTTAGAATATCTCTTGTGAGTGAGAACATATTCATCAGATAAAACTGCAGGATCAGACAAATTATCTATTCTTTTCTCATCAAGATATAGGCTTCCATCTTTATTAATACACCTTTTAAAGTTCTCCAGCAAAACCGTCTGCTTAAATTTATCAAAATTAGAATTTACATTCTTAGAATTTGACCACTGTTCTAACAGATCTTCTTTGATTTTTGCATACTCAACATGGGATTGCTTATCTTGCTTATAAGTTGTCCTAAATTTTACTCTATAGGCTTCAGGAACAAGCTCATAGGCCTTAAGAATCAAGCCCTTGGTCTGCCTGAATCTTAGCAATTTCAATTTGTGCCTGTGCCTGCTGAATACGAGCCTGAGACTCAGCCTCCTTAGCACGAGCCTCCTGCAGGGGTAGCTGTAACTTAGCTATTTCAATCTGCGTTTGCTCATCTGGAGGAGTTACATTAAACAAGCTTTTATTAATCATGTCAACAATTTGATCTTTACAATGATGAGAGCGAACAGCAATTCCCAATCGTTGAGCAACAAGCTTAAGTTCATTCTTTGTTCTTTTTTCTACATCACACACTGTTTGCACATTTGACAAAAAATCTTTGGCTTCATCAAGAGTAGTAATAGTAGACATCATGAATAAATCACAGTGAAAAAATATCAAGAAATATCCTTATGATAATATCCTGAATATCCTGATAAGAGGTCGCCAATTTATGGTCTGGAACAGAGAGAGATAATGAAAACTTCAAGTGAGAATACTAAAATCACTACTGTCCCCCAAAGTTACAGGTTCAAAACAAAAGAGTTAGGTAAAATTACAAGTTAAAGTTTAATACTCACACTAACAAGTAAACATTCAGGACTCATAAGGATAAGGTAATGGCAAAACAGGTTCCATATATGGTTAACTGCAATAGCCTCTATTAACATGAATTTAGCAAGAGCAAATTTATCTAAGTCAGCCCTGATAAATGAGAAAACCGGATAATCCTCAGTTAAAGCAAGATATATTATTACAGATACAAAATATTATTAATAATGGCTGACATTAAAACTCTACATGAATCACAAAAAACCTTACCAGCACTACGAACCAACGCCTTAGGCCATACAGTACAAGAAAAATGGTAACAACACTTATACTCAAGTTATACAGCAGCTAGATGGCTGGAGACTTCCTGAGCACTCAAAAAAATAATAATACACTATACAGGGGAGGACAGAGATGTGAACGAAATGAGGAGTAGATCTAAGTGGCAACTAATGCAGAGACTGAGCTCATTATATAGGGGGCCAGCAGAGCTTGATTCAACTTGCAAGAAGGACGCGCAAATGAGGACACAGAGGACGAAGAGTTGACACTCCTGCTCTGAACAACAGAAAGAACGACTTACTCTACTATAAGGGGGAGAAGGGGGGAGTGAGGTAGAACACGTAAGCCTGGTCACTATGGAAGCCACGAGGTGAATCGTGATCAAACATGCAGCATACTGTACATTAGAATTATACAAAGGATGATGAAATCATAGGCTATGTAACACCTCCCCACAAAGAAAAGAAATTTACAAAGGAAGTTTCTTATTACTCTAAAAGAATTTGTCTAAAGTCTAGATAAGCAATCTGCAATAACATTTTCTTTCCCCTTGACATGTTGTATGTCTAATGAAAACTCCTGAAGAAGTAGACTCCATCTTGTCAATCTCTGTTTTTTATCTTTAAACTTACTAAGGAATTTCAGTGGGTTATCATCGGTATAAATGACTATGGGGTCAAAACCAGAACACAAAAAAATGAAAAATGCTGTAAACCCAAAATCAAGGCCAAAAGCTCTTTCTCAATAGCGGAGTAGTTCTTTTGAGGTGGAGTGAACTTCTTACTGTAATAAGATACAGGGTGTTCAATACCCTGATCATCCTCTTGCAGCAAAACAGCACCAGCTCCTATATCACTTGCGTCAAAAGCCATCTTAAAAGGCTTAGCAAAATTTGGAGTAGCCAGCACTGGCTGACTTAATAGGATAGCTTTTAATTTATTGAAAGAGGATTCACAGTTATCGGTCCAAACAAATTTAACTTCCATATTCAGTAGGTCTGTAAGTGGTGATACAAGAATTGAAAAGTTAAGAACAAATCTCCTGTAATAACCTACCATTCCCAAAAATCTTTGTATCTCTTTCCTTCTTTTAGGTCTGGGAAGATCACTTATGAGCTGAACTTTAGCTCCTGGTGGTGCAACGTGTCCATCACCAATTACGTACCCAAGGTATTGAATTTTAGCTTGACCAAACTCACACTTTGATAAATTAGCTACAAGATTAGCCTGAACCAAACGTTCAAGAAATTTACTGACATGGCATAGGTGATCTTTCCAGTTGTCATTGAAGATTAATACATCATCAATATAAACAACACACCCTGCCAAACCCTCTGTTACAACATTCATGAGCTTCTGAAAAGTGGCTGGTGCATTCTTCATACCATATGGCATTACAGAACATGCAAAAGTCTTTCCTAGTGTTACAAAACATGAGATCTCCCTAGCACGGTCAGTCATAGGTACTTGCCAGTATCCCTTTAACAAATCAAACTTACTTATGTACCTAGCCTTTCCGATCTTGTCTATGCAATCTTCCACGAGAGAGAGAGGGTAAGTGTCTGTTTTGGTTATCTGATTAACACATCTGTAGTCGATGCAAAGCCGCTGTGACCCACCTGGCTTAGGGACTAGAGTGACAGGAGAACTCCACTCGCTCTGACAGGGCTCAATCATCTTGTGGTCCAAGAGTTAGCCAAGCTCCTTCTGGATGAGAGGAACTTTAACTGGGTTCACAAGGTAAGAAGGCAGTTTAATTGGCTTTCCGTCTCCAACATCGACATCATGCATCAACACAGTGGTTCTTCCTGGAGTGGCACGGAACACTTGCGAGTACTCCTGCAGTAATGCCGAAAACTCCTGCCTTTCCTTGGGAGCTAGATGAGAAAGCTTAGTCTGGAGATCATTCATGATATCAGGATTCTTCCCAAAACTATCACTCAGGCTCATGCTGCATGGGAGAACTTCACTTGCAGACTCGGGTGGAACAGCTACAGTGCACAATGGGTTACTTTCGTCCTGCCTGTGATATAACTTTCGCATGTTGATGTGACAAAGTTGCTTGTTCTTTCTACGATCTGGTGTGGCTATGACATAGTTGACATCACTGAGTTTCTTCTCCACGAAATACGGACCACTAAACTTGGCTTTAAGAGGTTGCCCATGCACCGGTAGCAGAATCAAAACGTGATCTCCTGGCTGAAAGTGGCGTAACCTGGACTTCTTATCATACCAAGTCTTCATCTTCTCCTGAGCAGCTCCTAAATTCCCTCTCGCCAGCTGTAAAGAAGTGGACAGCCGTTCTTTGAACTTCATCACATACTCCAGCAGGTTGACGTCATCTTCCTCCGACAGAAAGCATTCCTTGAGTAGCTTAAGGGGTCCTCTTACTTCATGGCCAAACAGTAGTTCAAAAGGTGAGAAGCCCAGTGATTCATTTGGAGATTCTCTTGCGGCAAATACAACAAATGGAAGACCTTTATCCCAGTCCTTCTGATGTTCCAAAAAGTATTTTCTGAGCATCGATTTAAGTGTTTGATGATATCTCTCCAACGCTCTTTGGGTTTGGGGATGGTAAGCTGAAGACGTGATCTGGGGTATGCCCAACTCTTTCCGAGACTGCTTGAAAACATTTGACATGAAATTACTTTCTCGGTCTGACTGTTCCCACTTGGGCAGACCAAACTTGGTGAAGAACCCTAGCATTTCCTTAACCACGTTCTTTGCTGAGATATTTCTAAGTGGAATGGCTTCAGGATAACGAGTAGCCATATCAATCAGAGTCAACACATA
>NC_137000.1:21695086-21713541 GCF_032717465.1 Coenobita brevimanus | reverse complement strand
TAAAACTTCCGCTTAGGTCGAGAAACGAAGGAAAATCACAAAGAAAGTGGTTCCTGCGGTCTCTAAGTGGTCCGTATAGGTGCGGTTCCCCCCCGCAGGTATCGTATTCTGTAATGGGCTGGATATGCGTTTACGTTTTCTATGGTAAGGAATAATGGGAGAAACAATACACAACACCTCTATATTTATTGAATTTGAAATAATAAACATTAACAGTAATAATATAATGGATTTCAGACACATATATATGAAAAATAAGCATTGTACCATCGCGCGAGCATAGCGAGTTTGGTCCGAGTCGTAACATGCTATATGCTAAGTTTCTGGTATGAGTCAACCTATCATGTTTTCTACTTGTATACTTCTGTTTCAATGACATTTTACCAATTACAACTGTTTGTAAGTGATTTCAGATGTTTTCATTCATTATGATGACATGCAGCATAAGTATAGCGCACATCAGCTTAGTAAGCGCACTCGCTATGACTCGTATTTCAACATACCAAATTGTTTTATCACTTTCCAATTATTTTCCCCTTTACATAGAACCTTTCCTCCACCACTGTAAAGGTTTTCAATTATTTTCATTCATTACGAGGGCATTTAACGATATGCTAGCGCATATTCACGTAGCAATCACGATCTCAAACACTCGTGTTTCATCATCTACTTTATTTATTCACTCCAAATATAATTTCCCACTTACATTACACACGTTTACACCCCTATAATGCACTGTACATACTTACTGCCATTATTTATTCAAGTGAGCGTGAGAATATCGCCTGAAAATACCCTCGCAAGGAATGTTTCGACATACATAATACTCACACACTTATATACTAATTCACTCACACACTTATATACTAATTATTCACTTTATCACTTGCTGACTTATATTTTGACTAATACGTGCCTTATTCATTCATCTGAGCGTCAGGAAATCTTATCTTTATACACACGCTATGAATATTTGACTTAGAATATATGTCATCACATACAATAATTTGAACTTATATTATACCCGTAAGAATGTCACATAATAATAATTATATAATTACGGGCCGTATTTATTGCACTGAGCGACAGAATATCGCATCATACAACCCTCTCTATGTAAGTTTCAACTTAGGGCAGATTTATATACTTACACACAATGTTTTCACTTATGTTCTACCCGTAGGCACTTTATACTAATATTTGGAGATCCACATGACTGATAATTTCACTGAGCGTCTGTCTGTCGCATTTACCTCATAATTTCAGCGTCCTTTCGCATTCACACCATGCTAAAATTGCATCAACGTGTGATATTCACTAAAACATGGGTGAATACAGAGACCCACATCACACTGCACGCACTCATAGCGGGTGTCCTTCCTCTGTGTCGTGAGTCTCACCTGAGAATTACTGCACACGTGACACCTGCGTTGGGGCCTAGGTCTGTTGGGCTGGGGAGGGATAGGAGTGGGGAAATGGCGGGCGGATATTCTCTGGGGAGTTTGGGCAATAGGGGCAGTGCGTGTGCGATGTTGGGGCCTTTCAACAGCATACTTTGCAAAGATTTCTCTTGTGAGCTCCCTCACAAACCCTTCAAACGTTTCCTGAACTCCTGTGTTCATGGCGTGAAGGTGGTGGCAATTCAGAGCAGTGATATCTAGTAAGTGAAAGAACAGTTTTTTATACCACTTCATCGTTGTCCTGGCACACTCTACCGTCGATATCATGGAGTCTGACTGGTCCACGAGGCGCATGTTTATATTGTAATCCATAACACACTCAGGTTTCCAAACACGACGCCTGCTCTCGCTACGGTAATCTACAGAATCAGTACGGTGCATCAAGGGGCGGTGAACCGTGGACAAGAGGCTTACTTCTCTGTTGTGGTTCCACATTGTTGCAAGGATGTTGTTGGCTTTGAAGAAGACAACCTCACTCCTTGCAAGTTTCCGCCCTACCTTGGCCATGTGACGCCGGTTCACCTTTTACGGTTCCACAGACTCCCGTTTCATGTGTGTGAAGATAACGAGCGAGAAGAGGGCTAGTGTACCAGTTGTCGAGGTAGAGAACGTGACCGCGATGAAGGTAGTCTTGTATCATCGTCTTTACCACTGCTCCCGACAGTCCAATACTTCGATCTTCTATTATGTCTGTTCTGTGCACCGGTGTACAAGACTATGTCTTGCACGTATCCAGTCCTACAGTCACACATAACAAAGATCTTGAACCCAAAACGGTGCCTTTTGCTGGGTATATACTGTCTGAATGAAATATTGCCTCTCCACAACACGAGACTCTCGTCTATGACGAGATCTCTATAGGGATAGAATGAGGAACAAAAGGTTTGCCTGAGGTGATCAAAGACCAACCGAATTCGCCTCATTTTGTCAGTGTTGTTTGCATTTGCAGGGTCATGAGCATCATAAAAATGGAGGCGACTTAGAATTTGTTGAAACCGATTACGGCTCATCACTTGACCAAATATGGGGGTAAACATAACAGGGTCCCTAGTCCAGTAAGCAGGAATTCTATTCTTTCTTATAATACCCATCAAAAGGACCAGGGCAAAAAATAAGAACATTTCTGGAAGGGAGACAGGGTAATCATAGATCATAGAATGCCTACTCCTTGTTCCCAATCTTTCACCTTCTAGGCGCTGGGCGCTTGCAAACAGGTTTGTTTGGTAAACGATCTGCTCCACGAATGCCTCACTGAAAAACAGGTGGAAAAAATCCAACCTGGTGGAATTACTGTGAATACCTGGTGCAATGCAGCCAGATCGCCCTTGCTCAGTGAAGGGGTGAATGAGGGGAGAAAAATCACTCCCATCCTCCCAATCCCACGACACAAATCCCTCGTCCCCATCAGCCCCATCACCGCCTTCATCTGGGTGGGGAGGAGATCCTGGTTGGGGAGGTGGGGGAGAAGGAGTACGGAGGGCTTCCCCACTGTCACTCCTCTTCCCTCTGCCTTTACCCTTTCCCTTTCCCTTACCCTTACGGCCTTGAGGAACATTAGGGGGCTGTGGGGATGAAATAGTAGAATACTGGGGAGCAGAAGACGTGCTGGGGAGTGGTTCCTCCCCACCTTCCCCCTCCATTACCACACCACGTGCTCTCTCATGCAACCTAGCTCGACCACATGTTAGGGGATATTGGGGAGCATAAGACGTGCTTTGGAGTGGTTCCTCCCCACCTTCCCCCTCCCTCACAACCCCACATGATTAGGAAGGCACCCGCACTGGCCCACGTGATCCACTATGCCGCCTCACACTACGTAGGGAGAGCAATGACTCACTCACGTCACTCTCACTTTCCCTACTCCCTGGACATTCCGTTTCACTCCCCACTCCCTCCACTTGACTTCCTAGCTCCCCAAACAGAATGCTAGGCCCATACCTGCTCATACGACGTGGTGTGCGCTCTGGGCCACGATGTGTAATGACCTCCCGTCCATACCACGTGGCAGCACGTCCCACGGCTCCGTCCTCGTCCTCGTCCTCGAATTCTGCTTCCAAATCACGCTGGGGATAGGGATAGGATATACCACGTGCCTTCTTTGCCTCCTGCCCCTCTCTAGCAGCACGGTAAGTCACGTACTGCCGCTTCCTGCGTGACGGAACTTCCTCATCACTGCTGGTGGTTTCTTCCTCCTCTGGCTGCACATAATCTTTGTCCATCTCCTCGTCGTCCAGTGGGGAATCACTGTCGCCGGTAAAGGTGACCAGGGCGACTTGAATCTCGCTGTCTGAAAGACCACTTTTAGCCATGTCTGAGCAGGAACGTGGCTACCAGGTGAGTGGACGAGTGGCGGGCTAGCGTGGGTAGTCCGGGGTCGCCGAGTGTCCCCGCCTGATGGCAGGTAGGGGAAGGTCAGGCGAGGGTACGTACCGCAAATCAAGCGCGAACTTTGAAAACTGTCAAAATTATGCACATTGCAATTGCACGACGTACTGGTACGTCGGCGGGACTGGCAAATGCAAATCGTTGCAACGTACCCATACGTCGACGGGATGGGGCGGGTTAAGCTTGTTGCTCAACGATTGGGAATTGCTGTTCGCTCTCATCATTCTAAAGATCAAATTGTTGACATGATTAATAAAAGCTTGTTTAATGTAACTCCTCCAGATGAGCAAACGCAGATTGAAATAGCTAAGTTACAGCTACCCCTGCAGGAGGCTCGTGCTAAGGAGGCTGAGTCTCAGGCTCGTATTCAGGAGGCACAGGCACAAATTGAAATTGCTAAGATTCAGGCAGACCAAGGGCTTGATTCTTAAGGCCTATGAGCTTGTTCCTGAAGCCTATAGAGTAAAATTTAGGACAACTTATAAGCAAGATAAGCAATCCCATGTTGAGTATGCAAAAATCAAAGAAGATCTGTTAGAACAGTAGTCAAATTCTAAGAATGTAAATTCTAATTTTGATAAATTTAAGCAGATGGTTTTGCTGGAGAACTTCAAAAGGTGTATTAATAAAGATGGAAGCCTATATCTTGAGAGAAAAGAATAGATAATTTGTCTGATCCTGCAGTTTTATCTGATGAATATGTTCTCACTCACAAGAGATATTCTAAAGAAAAAAGGAAAGCTGAGAGTAAGTACGTTGCCTCTACTCAGAGTACAGGTAAAAGGAAAGAGAATAAAGATGATGTTTCTCAGGAAGTAAATACCAGCTCCACCACTAGATTTCAGAAAAGTAAATGTACTTATTGTAGTAAGCTTGGTCATACTATAGAGAAATGTTTCAGGAGACAGCGTGATGTGAACAAAAAGGAGTCTTTAAATATTCAGTGAATTAGTCTAGTGTCCACCCTTGAGAGTTCCCAGAATTCTTTAACCAAGTTAACTGAACCTGCTTTGGGGGGTAAATTAAATTCTCATGATGAAGCTCCTCTTTTGAGCAGTAACGTGGGTGACACTCTCAAGAGTTCATGTGCTAATTTCCTGTCTGATGGTTTTGTCACTCCACTGGACAGTAATGACAGGAAATCAGTTAAAATATATCGTGATACAGGTGCTTGCCAATCCCTTATGCTGACCAGTGTTCTAGGCTCTAATGTTAATTCCTCTGATGAAACTGTAATCTTACAAGGTGTAGGGAATAATTACTTCTCTGTCCCTCTGTGCAGAGTGAATTTAGAGTCTGGTTTTGTTAATGGTTCCGTTATGGTTGGGTTGGTTGAGACACTCCCAATGTCAGGTGTAACATTCTTACTTGGAAATGATATTGGTGGAAGTCAAGTGTGTCCACCTCCTCAGTTGTCTAGTGAACTAGTGACTGCGACCCAGGATTGTGATATCCCTGATGTGTTCTCTGCATGTGCTGTCACTAGGGCTAAATCTAAGGTTACTGGTGACTTAGAGGATAATGATGATGATGATGATGTTATCCTAGCTGACACTTTTCTTGCTAATTTGGACCACTCACCAGATGAGGCAGTACCCCATAGTGTTGATAATTTGTCTCGTCAGTTGGTTGAGTTGCAGGTTGCTGACCCTGAGTTGAAAGGTCTAGCTAACTCTGCTTGCAGTGAGGAAGAGTCAGCTGGTGCTTCTACTTGTTATCATATAAAGTCAGGAGTACTTATGAGAAAATGGAGACCCCCAACAGCATCAGCCGACTGTGAATGGGAGGTTGTACATCAAGTTGTCATCCCTCGTGTTTGTAGGCAGGATATCATTAGAGTGGCTCATGATTCCAGTTTGGCAGGACACCTTGGAGTGAGGAAGACTGTGGCACGCATTTTGAAACACTTCTACTGGCCAGGTATCTTCAGAGATGTTTCCTGGTATTGTAAGTCTTGTTACACCTGTCAAGTTGTAGGGAAGTGTAATCAGACCAAAAAGGTTGCACCTCTAGTTCCCATTCCTCCTTTTGAGGCGCCTTTCACCCGTGTGTTGGTGGATATTGTGGACCCTCTTCCTAAGACTTCTTCAGGATTTTCTTATGTGTTGACTCTGATTGATATGGCTACTCGTTATCCTGAAGCCATTCCACTTAGAAATATCTCAGCAAAGAACGTGGTTAAGGAAATGCTAGGGTTCTTCACCAAGTTTGGTCTGCCCAAGTGGGTACAGTCAGACCGGGAAAGTAATTTCATGTCAAATGTTTTCAAGCAGTCTCGGAAAGAGTTGGGCATACCCCAGATCACGTCTTCAGCTTAACATCCCCAGACCCAGAGAGCGTTGGAGAGATATCATCAAACACTCAAATCGATGCTCATAAAATACTTTTTGGAACATCAGAAGGACTGGGATAAAGGTCTTCCATTTGTTGTATTTGCCGCAAGAGAATCTCCAAATGAATCACTGGGCTTCTCACCTTTTGAACTACTGTTTGGCCATGAAGTAAGAGGACCCCTTAAGCTACTCAAGGAATGCTGGCTGTCGGAGGAAGATGACATCAACCTGCTGGAGTATGTGATGAGTTCAAAGAATGGCTGTCCACTTCTTTACACCTGGCGAGAGGGAATTTAGGAGCTGCTCAGGAGAAGATGAAGACTTGGTATGATAAGAAGTCCAGGTTACGCCACTTTCAGCCAGGAGATTAGGTTTTGATTCTCCTACCGGTGCATGACAACCTCTTAAAGCCAAGTTTAGTGGTCCTTATTTCGTGGAGAAGAAACTCAGTGATGTCAGCTATGTCATAGCCACACCAGATCATAGAAAGAACAAGCAACTTTGTCACATCAACATGCGAAAGTTATATCACAGGCAGGACGAAAGTAACCCATTGTGCACTGTAGCTGTTCCACCCGAGTCTGCAAGTGAAGTTCTCCCATGCAGCATGAGCCTGAGTGATAGTTTTGATAAGAATCCTGATATCATGAATGATCTCCAGACTAAGCTTTCTCATCTAGCTCCCAAGGAAAGGCAGGAGTTTTCGGCATTACTGCAGGAGTACTCGCAAGTGTTCCGTGCCACTCCAGGAGGAACCACTGTGTTGATGCATGATGTCGATGTTGGAGACAGAAAGCCAATTAAACTGCCTCTTTACCGTGTGAACCCAGTTAAAGTTCCTCTCATCCAGAAGGAGCTTGGCTAACTCTTGGACCACAAGATGATTGAGCCCTGTCAGAGCGAGTGGAGTTCTCCTGTCACTCTAGTCCCTAAGCCAGGTGGGTCACAGCGGCTATCCATCGACTTCAGATGTGTTAATCAGATAACCAAAACAGACACTTACCCTCTCCCTCTCGTGGAACATTGCATAGACAAGATCGGAAAGGCTAGGTACATAAGTAAGTATGATTTGTTAAAGGGATACTGGCAAGTACCTATGACTGACCGTGCTAGGGAGATCTCATGTTTTATAACACTAGGAAAGACTTTTGCATGTTCTGTAATGCCATATGGTATGAAGAATGCACCAGCCACTTCTTAGAAGCTCATGAATGTTGTAACAGAGGGTTTGGCAGGGTGTGTTGTTTATATTGATGATGTATTAATCTTCAATGTCAACTGGAAAGATCACCTATGCCATGTCAGTAAATTTCTTGAACGTTTGGTTCAGGCTAATCTTGTAGCTAATTTATCAAAGTGTGAGTTTGGTCAAGCTAAAATTCAATACCTTGGGTACGTAATTGGTGATGGACACGTTGCACCACCAGGAGCTAAGGTTCAGCTCATAAGTGATCTTCCCAGACCTAAAAGAAGGAAAGAGATACAAAGATTTTTGGGAATGGTAGGTTATTACAGGAGATTTGTTCTTAACTTTTCAATTCTTGTATCACCACTTACAGACCTACTGAATATGGAAGTTAAATTTGTTTGGACCGATAACTGTGAATTCTCTTTCAGTAAATTAAAAGCTATCCTATTAAGTCAGCCAGTGCTGGCTACTCCAAATTTTCCTAAGCCTTTTAAGATGGCTTTTGACGCAAGTGATATAGGAGCTGGTGCTGTTTTGCTGCAAGAGGATGATCAGGGTATTGAACACCCTGTATCTTATTATAGTAAGAAGTTCACTCCACCTCAAAAAAACTACTCCGCTATTGAGAAAGAGCTTTTGGCCTTGATTTTGATTTTACAGGATTTTTCATTTTTTGTGTTCTGGTTTTGACCCAATAGTCATTTATACCGATGATAACCCACTGAAATTCCTTAGTAAGTTTAAAGATAAAAAACAGAGATTGACAAGATGGAGTCTACTTCTTCAGGAGTTTTCATTAGACATAAAACATGTCAAGGGGAAAGAAAATGTTATTGCAGATTGCTTATCTAGACTTTAGACAAATTGTTTTAGAGTAATAAGAAACTTCCTTTGTAAATTTCTTTTCTTTGTGGGGAGGTGTTACATAGCCTATGATTTCATCATCCTTTGTATAATTCTAATGTACAGTATGCTGCATGTTTGATCACGATTCACCTCGTGGCTTCCATAGTGACCAGGCTTACGTGTTCTACCTCACTCCCCCCTTCTCCCCCTTATAGTAGAGTAAGTCGTTCTTTCTGTTGTTCAGAGCAGGAGTGTCAACTCTTCGTCCTCTGTGTCCTCATTTGCGCGTCCTTCTTGCAAGTTGAATCAAGCTTTGCTGGCCCCCTATATAATGAGCTCAGTCTCTGCATTAGTTGCCACTTAGATCTACTCCTCATTTCGTTCACATCTCTGTCCTCCCCTGTATAGTGTATTATTATTTTTGTGAGTGCTCAGTTAGTCTCCAGCCATCTAGCTGCTGTATAACTTGAGTAGAAGTGTTGTTACCATTTTTCTTGTACTGTATGGCCTAAGGCGTTGGTTCGTAGTGCTGGTAAGGTTTTTTGTGATTCATCTAGAGTTTTAATGTCAGCCATTATTAATAATATTTTGTATCTGTAATAATATATCTTGCTTAAACTGAGGATTATCCGGTTTTCTCATTTATCAGGGCTGACTTAGATAAATTTGCTCTTGCTAAATTCATGTTAATAGAGGCTATTGCAGTTAACCATATATGGAACCTGTTTTGCCATTACCTTATCCTTATGAGTCCTGAATGTTTACTTGTTAGTGTGAGTATTAAACTTTAACTTGTAATTTTACCTAACTCTTTTGTTTTGAACCTGTAACTTTGGGGGACAGTAGTGATTTCAGTATTCTCACTTGAAGTTTTCATTATCTCTCTCTGTTCCAGACCATAAATTGGCGACCTCTTTCATGATATTCAGGATATTATCATAAGGATATTTCTTGATATTTTTTCACTGTGATTTATTCATGATGTCTACTATTACTACTCTTGATGAAGCCAAAGATTTTTTGTCAAATGTGCAAACAGTGTGTGATGTAGAAAACAGAACAAAGAATGAACTTAAGCTTGTTGCTCAACGATTGGGAATTGCTGTTCGCTCTCATCATTGTAAAGATCAAATTGTTGACATGATTAATAAAAGCT
Source organism: Coenobita brevimanus (assembly GCF_032717465.1). Taxonomy (NCBI): domain Eukaryota; kingdom Metazoa; phylum Arthropoda; class Malacostraca; order Decapoda; family Coenobitidae; genus Coenobita; species Coenobita brevimanus. The sequence goes on along the minus strand of NC_137000.1, from coordinate 21,704,172 downwards.
TGTTTAATGTAACTCCTCCAGATGGCCAAACGCAGATTGAAATAGCTAAGTTACAGCTACCCCTGCAGGAGGCTCGTGCTAAGGAGGCTGAGTCTCAGGCTCGTATTCAGGAGGCACAGGCACAAATTGAAATTGCTAAGATTCAGGCAGACCAAGGGCTTGATTCTTAAGGCCTATGAGCTTGTTCCTGAAGCCTATAGAGTAAAATTTTGGACAACTTATAAGCAAGATAAGCAATCCCATGTTGAGTATGCAAAAATCAAAGAAGAGCTGTTAGAACAGTGGTCAAATTCTAAGAATGTAAATTCTAATTTTGATAAATTTAAGCAGACGGTTTTGCTGGAGAACTTTAAAAGGTGTATTAATAAAGATGGAAGCCTATATCTTGATGAGAAAAGAATAGATAATTTGTCTGATCCTGCAGTTTTATCTGATGAATATGTTCTCACTCACAAGAGATATTCTAAAGAAAAAAGGAAAGCTGAGAGTAAGTACGTTGCCTCTACTCATAGTACAGGTAAAAGGAAAGAGAATAAAGATGATGTTTCTCAGGAAGTAAATACCAGCTCCACCACTAGATTTCAGAAAAGTAAATGTACTTATTGTAGTAAGCTTGGTCATACTATAGAGAAATGTTTCAGGAGACAGCGTGATGTGAACAAAAAGGAGTCTTTAAATATTCAGTGAATTGGTCTAGTGTCCACCCTTGAGAGTTCCCAGAATTCTTTAACCAAGTTAACTGAACCTGCTTTGGGGGGTAAATTAAATTCTCATGATGAAGCTCCTCTTTTGAGCAGTAACGTGGTGACACTCTCAAGAGTTCATGTGCTAATTTCCTGTCTGATGGTTTTGTCACTCCTCTGGACAGTGATGACAGGAAATCAGTTAAAATATATCGTGATAGGGGTGCTTGCCAATCCCTTATGCTGACCAGTGTTCTAGGCTCTAATGTTAATTCCTCTGATGAAACTGTAATCTTACAAGCTGTAGGGAATAATTACTTCTCTGTCCCTCTGTGCAGAGTGAATTTAGAGTCTGGTTTTGTTAATGGTTCCGTTATGGTTGGGTTGGTTGAGACACTCCCAATGTCAGGTGTAACTTTCTTACTTGGAAATGATATTGGTGGAAGGCAAGTGTGTCCAGCTCCTAAGTTGTCTAGTCAACCAGTGAGTGCAACCCAGGATTGTGATATCCCTGATGTGTTCTCTGCATGTGCTGTCACTAGGGCTAAGTCTAAGGTTACTGGTGACTTAGAGAATAATGATGATGATGATGATGTTATCCTAGCTGACACTTTTCTTGCTAATTTGGACCACTCACCAGATAAGGCAGTACCCCATAGTGTTGATAATTTGTCTCGTCAGTTGGTTGAGTTGCAGGTTGCTGACCCTGAGTTGACAGGTGTAGCTAACTCTGCTTGCAGTGAGGAAGAGTCAGCTGGTGCTTCTACTTGTTATCATATAAAGTCAGGAGTACTTATGAGAAAATGAAGACCCCCAACAGCATCAGCCGACTGTGAATGGGAGGTTGTACATCAAGTTGTCATCCCTCGTATTTGTAGGCAGGATATCATTAGAGTGGCTCATGATTCCAGTTTGGCAGGACACCTTGGAGTGAGGAAGACTGCGGCATGCATTTTGAAACACTTCTACTGGCCAGGTATCTTTAGAGATGTTTCCTGGTATTGTAAGTCTTGTTACACCTGTCAAGTTGTGGGGAAGTGTAATCAGACCGAAAAGGTTGCACCTCTAGTTCCCATTCCTCCTTTTGAGGCGCCTTTCACCCGTGTGTTGGTGGATATTGTGGACCCTCTTCCTAAGACTTCTTCAGGATTTTCTTATGTGTTGACTCTGATTGATATGGCTACTCGTTATCCTGAAGCCATTCCACTTAGAAATATCTCAGCAAAGAACGTGGTTAAGGAAATGCTAGGGTTCTTCACCAAGTTTGGTCTGCCCAAGTGGGAACAGTCAGACCGAGAAAGTAATTTCATGTCAAATGTTTTCAAGCAGTCTCGGAAAGAGTTGGGCATACCCCAGATCACGTCTTCAGCTTACCATCCCCAGACCCAAAGAGCGTTGGAGAGATATCATCAAACACTTAAATCGATGCTCAGAAAATACTTTTTGGAACATCAGAAGGACTGGGATAAAGGTCTTCCATTTGTTGTATTTGCCGCAAGAGAATCTCCAAATGAATCACTGGGCTTCTCACCTTTTGAACTACTGTTTGGCCATGAAGTAAGAGGACCCCTTAAGCTACTCAAGGAATGCTGGCTGTCGGAGGAAGATGACGTCAACCTGCTGGAGTATGTGATGAAGTTCAAAGAACGGCTGTCCACTTCTTTACAGCTGGCGAGAGGGAATTTAGGAGCTGCTCAGGAGAAGATGAAGACTTGGTATGATAAGAAGTCCAGGTTACGCCACTTTCAGCCAGGAGATCACGTTTTGATTCTGCTACCGGTGCATGGGCAACCTCTTAAAGCCAAGTTTAGTGGTCCGTATTTCGTGGAGAAGAAACTCAGTGATGTCAACTATGTCATAGCCACACCAGATCGTAGAATGAACAAGCAACTTTGTCACATCAACATGCGAAAGTTATATCACAGGCAGGACGAAAGTAACCCATTGTGCACTGTAGCTGTTCCACCAGAGTCTGCAAGTGAAGTTCTCCCATGCAGCATGAGCCTGAGTGATAGTTTTGGGAAGAATCCTGATATCATGAATGATCTCCAGACAAAGCTTTCTCATCTAGCTCCCAAGGAAAGGCAGGAGTTTTCGGCATTACTGCAGGAGTACTCGCAAGTGTTCCGTGCCACTCCAGGAAGAACCACTGTGTTGATGCATGATGTCGATGTTGGAGACGGAAAGCCAATTAAACTGCCTTCTTACCTTGTGAACCCAGTTAAAGTTCCTCTCATCCAGAAGGAGCTTGGCTAACTCTTGGACCACAAGATGATTGAGCCCTGTCAGAGCGAGTGGAGTTCTTCTGTCACTCTAGTCCCTAAGCCAGGTGGGTCACAGCGGCTTTGCATCGACTACAGATGTGTTAATCAGATAACCAAAACAGACACTTACCCTCTCTCTCTCGTGGAAGATTGCATAGACAAGATCGGAAAGGCTAGGTACATAAGTAAGTTTGATTTGTTAAAGGGATACTGGCAAGTACCTATGACTGACCGTGCTAGGGAGATCTCATGTTTTGTAACACTAGGAAAGACTTTTGCATGTTCTGTAATGCCATATGGTATGAAGAATGCACCAGCCACTTTTCAGAAGCTCATGAATGTTGTAACAGAGGGTTTGGCAGGGTGTGTTGTTTATATTGATGATGTATTAATCTTCAATGACAACTGGAAAGATCACCTATGCCATGTCAGTAAATTTCTTGAACGTTTGGTTCAGGCTAATCTTGTAGCTAATTTATCAAAGTGTGAGTTTGGTCAAGCTAAAATTCAATACCTTGGGTACGTAATTGGTGATGGACACGTTGCACCACCAGGAGCTAAAGTTCAGCTCATAAGTGATCTTCCCAGACCTAAAAGAAGGAAAGAGATACAAAGATTTTTGGGAATGGTAGGGTTATTACAGGAGATTTGTTCTTAACTTTTCAATTCTTGTATCACCACTTACAGACCTACTGAATATGGAAGTTAAATTTGTTTGGACCGATAACTGTGAATCCTCTTTCAATAAATTAAAAGCTATCCTATTAAGTCAGCCAGTGCTGGCTACTCCAAATTTTGCTAAGCCTTTTAAGATGGCTTTTGACGCAAGTGATATAGGAGCTGGTGCTGTTTTGCTGCAAGAGGATGATCAGGGTATTGAACACCCTGTATCTTATTACAGTAAGAAGTTCACTCCACCTCAAAAGAACTACTCCGCTATTGAGAAAGAGCTTTTGGCCTTGATTTTGGGTTTACAGCATTTTTCATTTTTTTGTGTTCTGGTTTTGACCCCATAGTCATTTATACCGATGATAACCCACTGAAATTCCTTAGTAAGTTTAAAGATAAAAAACAGAGATTGACAAGATGGAGTCTACTTCTTCAGGAGTTTTCATTAGACATACAACATGTCAAGGGGAAAGAAAATGTTATTGCAGATTGCTTATCTAGACTTTAGACAAATTCTTTTAGAGTAATAAGAAACTTCCTTTGTAAATTTCTTTTCTTTGTGGGGAGGTGTTACATAGCCTATGATTTCATCATCCTTTGTATAATTCTAATGTACAGTATGCTGCATGTTTGATCACGATTCACCTCGTGGCTTCCATAGTGACCAGGCTTACGTGTTCTACCTCACTCCCCCCTTCTCCCCCTTATAGTAGAGTAAGTCGTTCTTTCTGTTGTTCAGAGCAGGAGTGTCAACTCTTCGTCCTCTGTGTCCTCATTTGCGCGTCCTTCTTGCAAGTTGAATCAAGCTCTGCTGGCCCCCTATATAATGAGCTCAGTCTCTGCATTAGTTGCCACTTAGATCTACTCCTCATTTCGTTCACATCTCTGTCCTCCCCTGTATAGTGTATTATTATTTTTTTGAGTGCTCAGTTAGTCTCCAGCCATCTAGCTGCTGTATAACTTGAGTATAAGTGTTGTTACCATTTTTCTTGTACTGTATTGCCTAAGGCGTTGGTTCATAGTGCTGGTAAGGTTTTTTGTGATTCATGTAGAGTTTTAATGTGAGCGATTATTAATAATATTTTGTATCTGTAATAATATATCTTGCTTTAACTGAGGATTATCCGGTTTTCTCATTTATCAGGGCTGACTTAGATCAATTTGCTCTTGCTAAATTCATGTTAATAGAGGCTATTGCAGTTAACCATATATGGAACCTGTTTTGCCATTTCCTTATCCTTATGAGTCCTGAATGTTTAGTTGTTATTTTGAGTATTAAACTTTAACTTGTAATTTTACCTAACTCTTTTGTTTTGAACCTGGAACTTTGCGGGACAGTAGTGATTTTAGTATTCTCACTTGAAGTTTTCATTATCTCTCTCTGTTCCAGACCATAAATTGGCGACCTCTTATCAGGATATTCAGGATATTATCATAAGGATATTTCTTGATATTTTTTGACTGTGATTTATTCATGATGTCTACTATTACTACTCTTGATGAAACCAAAGATTTTTTGTCAAATGTGCAAACAGTGTGTGATGTAGAAAACAGAACAAAGAATGAACTTAAGCTTGTTGCTCAACGATTGGGAATTGCTGTTCGCTCTCATCATTCTAAAGATCAAATTGTTGACATGATTAATAAAAGCTTGTTTAATGTAACTCCTCCAGATGAGCAAACACAGATTCAAATAGCTAAGTTACAGCTACCCCTGCAGGAGGCTCGTGCTAAGGAGGCTGAGTCTCAGGCTCGTATTCAGGAGGCACATGCACAAATTGAAATTGCTAAGATTCAGGCAGATCAAGGGCTTGATTCTTAAGGCCTATGAGCTTGTTCCTGAAGCCTATAGAGTAAAATTTAGGACAACTTATAAGCAAGATAAGCAATCCTATGTTGAGTATGCAAAAATCAAAGAAGATCTGTTAGAACCGTGGTCAAATTCTAAGAATGTAAATTCTAATTTTGATAAATTTAAGCAGATGGTTTTGCTGGAGGACTTCAAAAGGTGTATTAATAAAGATGGAAGCCTATATCTTGATGAGAAATGAATAGATAATTTGTCTGATCCTGCAGTTTTATCTGATGAATATGTTCTTACTCACAAGAGATATTCTAAAGAAAAAAGGAAAGCTGAGAGTAAGTACGTTGCCTCTACTCAGAGTACAGGTAAAAGGAAAGAGAATAAAGATGATGTTTCTCAGGAAGTAAATACCAGCTCCACCACTAGATTTCAGAAAAGTAAATGTACTTATTGTAGTAAGCTTGGTCATACTATAGAGAAATGTTTCAGAAGACAGCGTGATGTGAACAAAAAGGAGTCTTTAAATATTTAGTGAATTGGTCTAGTGTCCACCCTTGAGAGTTCCCAGAATTCTTTAACCGAGTTAACTGAACCTGCTTTGGGGGGTAAATTAAATTCTCATGATGAAGCTCCTCTTTTGAGAAGTAACGTGGGTGACACTCTCAAGAGTTCATGTGCTAATTTCCTGTCTGATGGTTTTGTCACTCCTCTGGACAGTGATGACAGGAAATCAGTTAAAATATATCGTGATACAGGTGCTTGCCAATCCCTTATGCTGACCAGTGTTCTAGGCTCTAATGTTAATTCCTCTGATGAAACTGTAATCTTACAAGCTGTAGGGAATAATTACTTCTCTGTCCCTCTGTGCAGAGTGAATTTAGAGTCTGGTTTTGTTAATGGTTCCGTTATGGTTGGGTTGGTTGAGACACTCCCAATGTCAGGTGTAACTTTCTTACTTGGAAATGATATTGGTGGAAGACAAGTGTGTCCAGCTCCTAAGTTGTCTAGTCAACCAGTGAGTGCAACCCAGGATTGTGATATTCCTGATGTGTTCTCTGCATGTGCTGTCACTAGGGCTAAGTCTAAGGTTACTGGTGACTTAGAGAATAATGATGATGATGATGATGTTATCCTAGCTGACACTTTTCTTGCTAATTTGGACCACTCACCAGATAAGGCAGTACCCCATAGTGTTGATAATTTGTCTCGTCAGTTGGTTGAGTTGCAGGTTGCTGACCCTGAGTTGACAGGTGTAGCTAACTCTGCTTGCAGTGAGGAAGAGTCAGCTGGTGCTTCTACTTGTTATCATATAAAGTCAGGAGTACTTATGAGAAAATGAAGACCCCCAACAGCATCAGCCGACTGTGAATGGAAGGTTGTACATCAAGTTGTCATCCCTCGTATTTGTAGGCAGGATATCATTAGAGTGGCTCATGATTCCAGTTTGGCAGGACACCTTGGAGTGAGGAAGACTGCGGCATGCATTTTGAAACACTTCTACTGGCCAGGTATCTTTAGAGATGTTTCCTGGTATTGTAAGTCTTGTTACACCTGTCAAGTTGTGGGGAAGTGTAATCAGACCGAAAAGGTTGCACCTCTAGTTCCCATTCCTCCTTTTGAGGCTCCTTTCACCCGTGTGTTGGTGGATATTGTGGACCCTCTTCCTAAGACTTCTTCAGGATTTTCTTATGTGTTGACTCTGGTTGATATGGCTACTCGTTATCCTGAAGCCATTCCACTTAGAAATATCTCAGCAAAGAACGTGGTTAAGGAAATGCTAGGGTTCTTCACCAAGTTTGGTCTGCCCAAGTGGGAACAGTCAGACCGAGAAAGTAATTTCATGTCAAATGTTTTCAAGCAGTCTCGGAAAGAGTTGGGCATACCCCAGATCACGTCTTCAGCTTACCATCCCCAGACCCAAAGAGCGTTGGAGAGATATCATCAAACACTTAAATCGATGCTCAGAAAATACTTTTTGGAACATCAGAAGGACTGGGATAAAGGTCTTCCATTTGTTGTATTTGCCGCAAGAGAATCTCCAAATGAATCACTGGGCTTCTCACCTTTTGAACTACTGTTTGGCCATGAAGTAAGAGGACCCCTTAAGCTACTGAAGGAATGCTGGCTGTCGGAGGAAGATGACGTCAACCTGCTGGAGTATGTGATGAAGTTCAAAGAACGGGTGTCCACTTCTTTACAGCTGGCGAGAGGGAATTTAGGAGCTGCTCAGGAGAAGATGAAGACTTGGTATGATAAGAAGTCCAGGTTACGCCACTTTCAGCCAGGAGATCACGTTTTGATTCTGCTACCGGTGCATGGGCAACCTCTTAAAGCCAAGTTTAGTGGTCCGTATTTCGTGGAGAAGAAACTCAGTGATGTCAACTATGTCATAGCCACACCAGATCGTAGAAAGAACAAGCAACTTTGTCACATCAACATGCGAAAGTTATATCACAGGCAGGACGAAAGTAACCCATTGTGCACTGTAGCTGTTCCACCCGAGTCTGCAAGTGAAGTTCTCCCATGCAGCATGAGCCTGAGTGATAGTTTTGGGAAGAATCCTGATATCATGAATGATCTCCAGACTAAGCTTTCTCATCTAGCTCCCAAGGAAAGGCAGGAGTTTTCGGCATTACTGCAGGAGTACTCGCAAGTGTTCCGTGCCACTCCAGGAAGAACCACTGTGTTGATGCATGATGTCGATGTTGGAGACGGAAAGCCAATTAAACTGCCTTCTTACCTTGTGAACCCAGTTAAAGTTCCTCTCATCCAGAAGGAGCTTGGCTAACTCTTGGACCACAAGATGATTGAGCCCTGTCAGAGCGAGTGGAGTTCTTCTGTCACTCTAGTCCCTAAGCCAGGTGGGTCACAGCGGCTTTGCATCGACTACAGATGTGTTAATCAGATAACCAAAACAGACACTTACCCTCTCTCTCTCGTGGAAGATTGCATAGACAAGATCGGAAAGGCTAGGTACATAAGTAAGTTTGATTTGTTAAAGGGATACTGGCAAGTACCTATGACTGACCGTGCTAGGGAGATCTCATGTTTTGTAACACTAGGAAAGACTTTTGCATGTTCTGTAATGCCATATGGTATGAAGAATGCACCAGCCACTTTTCAGAAGCTCATGAATGTTGTAACAGAGGGTTTGGCAGGGTGTGTTGTTTATATTGATGATGTATTAATCTTCAATGACAACTGGAAAGATCACCTATGCCATGTCAGTAAATTTCTTGAACGTTTGGTTCAGGCTAATCTTGTAGCTAATTTATCAAAGTGTGAGTTTGGTCAAGCTAAAATTCAATACCTTGGGTACGTAATTGGTGATGGACACGTTGCACCACCAGGAGCTAAGGTTCAGCTCATAAGTGATCTTCCCAGACCTAAAAGAAGGAAAGAGATACAAAGATTTTTGGGAATGGTAGGTTATTACAGGAGATTTGTTCTTAACTTTTCAATTCTTGTATCACCACTTACAGACCTACTGAATATGGAAGTTAAATTTGTTTGGACCGATAACTGTGAATCCTCTTTCAATAAATTACAAGCTATCCTATTAAGTCAGCCAGTGCTGGCTACTCCAAATTTTGCTAAGCCTTTTAAGATGGCTTTTGACGCAAGTGATATTGGAGCTGGTGCTGTTTTGCTGCAAGAGGATGATCA
>NC_137000.1:21560007-21694986 GCF_032717465.1 Coenobita brevimanus | reverse complement strand
TTGGAGCCTAAAACACTGATCAGCATAATGGATTGGCAAGGACCTGTATCACGATATATTTTAACTGATTTCCTGTTATTACTGTCCAGAGGACTGACAAAACCATCAGACAGGAAATTAGCACATGAACTCTTGAGAGTGTCACCCACGTTACTGCTCAAAAGAGGAGCTTCATCATGAGAATTTAATTTACCCCTCAAAGCAGGTTCAGTTAACTCAGTTAAAGAATTCTGGGAACTCTCAAGGGTGGACACTAGACCAATTGACTGAATATTTAAAGACTCCTTTTTGTTCACATCATGCTGTCTCCTGAAACATTTCTCCTTAGTATGACCAAGCTTACTACAATAAGTACATTTACTTTTCTGAAATCTAGAGATGGAGCTGGTTTTTACTTCCTGAGAAACTTCATCTTTATTCTCTTTCCTGTTACCTGTACTCTGAGTAGAGGCAACTTACTCTCAGCTTTCCTTTTCTCTTTAGAATATCTCTTGTGAGTGAGAACATATTCATCAGCTAAAACTGCAGCATCAGACGAATTATCTATTCTTTTCTCATGAAGATATAGGCTTACCTCTTTATCAATACACCTTTTGAAGTCCTCCAGCAAAATCTTCTGCTTAAATTTATCAAAATCAGAATTTACATTCTTAGAATTTAACCACTGCTCCAACAGATCTTCTTTGATTTTTGCATACTCAACATGGAATTGGTTATCTTGCTTATAAGTTGTCCTAAATTTTACTTTATAGGCTTCAGGAACAAGCTCATAGGCCTTAAGAATCAAGCTCTTAACTACATCATAATTATCAGATTGATCCTGAGGCAAAGATGCACAAGTTACTTGAGCTTTACCGGTGAGAACAGTCTGAAGGAGTACTGGCCAATACTTTTTGGGCCAATTAAAACCTGTAGCTACCCTCTCAAACAACTGAAAATACTTTGTTAAATCAGATTCATTAAAAGGAGGGATAAGTTTAACATTTTTAGCCACATCAAAATCATCAGAGCTAGATGATCCAGTTCCAACTTGTTTCATGCGATACTCATGGTCTGCCTGAATCTTAGCAAGTTCAATTTGAGCCTGAGCCTGTGCCAGTGGCTGTGCGTCCTGAATACGAGCCGGAGACTAAGTCTCCTTTGCACATTGCCTGTAGCTCAGCCTCCTTTGCACGAGGCCTGAAACTGAGACTCCTTAGCACGAGCCTTAAACTCAGCCTCTTTATCACGAGCCTGAAACTCAGCCTCCTTAGCACGAGCCTGAAACTCAGCCTCCTTAGCACGAGCCTTCTGCAGGGCTAGCTGTAACTTAGCTATTTCAATCTGCGTTTGCTCATCTGGAGGAGTGACATTAAACAAGCTTGTATTAATCATGTCAACAATTTGATCTTTGGAATGATGAGAAGCGAACAGCAATTCCCAATTGTTGAGCAACAAGCTTAAGTTCATTCTTTGTTCTGTTTTCTACATCACACACTTTTTGCACATTTGACAAAAAATCTTTGGCTTCATCAAGCGTAGTAATAGTAGACATCATGAATAAATCACAATCACAAAATATCAAGCAATATCCTTATGATAATATCCTGAATATCCTGATAAGAGGTCGCCAAATTTATGTTACGGAACAGAGAGAGATAATGAACACTTCAAGTGAGAATACTAAAAATCACTACTGTCCCGCAAAGTTCCAGGTTCAAAACAAAAGAGTTAGGTAAAATTACAAGTTAAAGTTTAATGCTCAAACTAACAACTAAACATTCAGGACTCATAAGGATAATGTAATGGCAAAAACAGGTTAAATATATGGTTAACTGCAATAGCCTCTATTAACACGAAATTAGCAAGAGTAAATTTATCTAAGTCAGCCCTGATAAAATGAGAAAACCGGATAATGCTCAGTTAATGCAAGATATATTATTACAGATACAAAATATTATTAATAATGGCTGACATCAAAAACTCCACATGAATCACAAAAACCTCACCAGGCCTACGAATTAACACCCTATGCTATACAGTACAAGAAAAAAATGTAACAACACTCATACTCAAATTACACAGCAGCTAGATGGTTGGAGACTTCCTGAGCACTCACAAAAATAATAACAACTGTACAGTGGAGGACAGAGATGTGAACAAAATGAGGAGTAGATCTAAGTGGCAATTAATGCAGAGACTGAGCTCATTATATAGGGGCCGGCAGAGCTTGATACAACTTGTAAGAAGGACACGCAAATGAAACCATAGGGGACAAAGAGTTGACACTCCTGCTCTGAACAACAGAAAGAACGACTTACTCTACTATAAGGGAGGAGAAGGGGGAGTGAGGTAGAACACGGAAGCTTGGTCACTATGGAAGCCACGAGGCGAATCGTGATCAAACATGCAGCATACTGTACGTTAGAATTATACAAAGGATGATGAAATCATAGGCTATGTAACACCTCCCCACAAAAAAAAAGAAATTTACAAAGGAAATTTCTTATTACTCTAAAACAATCTGTCTAAAGTCTAGATAAGCAATCTGCAATAACATTTTCTTTCCCCTTGACATGTTGTATGTCTACTGAATACTCCTGAAGAAATAGACTCCATCTTGTCAATCTCTGATTTTTATTTTTAAACTTACTAAGGAATTTCAGTGGGTTATGATCGTTATAAATGACTATGGGGTCAAAACCAGAACACAAATAAAATGAAAAATGCTGTAAACCCAAAATCAAGGCCAAAAGCTCTTTCTCAATAGTTGCGTAGTTCTTTTGAGGTGGAGTGAACTTCTTACTGTAATAAGATACAGGGTGTTCAATACCATGATCATCCTCTTGCAGTAAAACAGCCCCAGCTCCTGTATCACTTGCGTCATCAGCCATCTTAAAAGGCTTAGCAAAATTTGGAGTAGCGAGCACTGGCTGACTTAACAGGATAGCTTTAAGTTTGCTGAAAAGGATTCACAGTAATCGGTCCAGACCAATTTAACTCCCTTTTCAGTAGGTCTGTAAGTGGTGATACAAGAATTGAAAAGTTAAGAACAAATCTCCTGTAATAATCTACCATTCCCAAAAATCTTTGTAGCTGTTTCCTACTTTTAGGTCTGGGAAGATCACTTATAACCTGAACCTTAGCTGCTGAGGTGGTTATACCCAACACGTGTCCATTACCAATTACGTACCCACGGTACTGAACTTTAGCTTTCCACCAAAACTCACACTTTGATAATTAGGCTACAAGATTAGCCTGAACCAAACGGCTCAAAGAAATTTACTGACATGGCACACTTAAGGTGATCTTTCAAGTTGTCACTGAAGATTAATACATCCTCATCAATATAAACAACACACCTGCCTGCCAAACACTCTCTGTTACAACATTCATGACTTCTGAAATGTGGGCTGGTGCATTCTTCATACCATATGGCATTACAGAACATGAAAAGAAAAAAGTCTTTCCTAGTGTTACAAAACATGAGATCTCCCTAGCACGTTCAGTCATAGGTACTTACCAGTATCCCTTTAACAAATCAAACTTACTTATGTACCTAGCCTTTCCGATCTTGTCTATGCAATCTTCCAAGCGAGGGAGAGGGTAAGTGTCTGTTTTGGTTATCTGATTAACACGTCTGTAGTCGATGCAAAGCCGCTGTGACCCCCCTGGCTTCGGGACTAGAATGACAGGAGAACTCCACTCGCTCTGACAGGGCTCAATCATCTTGTGGTCCAACAGGTAGCCAAGCTCCTTCTGGATGAGAGGAACTATCACTGGGTTCACACGGCAAGGAGGCAGTTTAATTGTCTTTGCATCTCCAACATCGACATCATGCATCAACTCGGTGGTTCTTCCTGGAGTGGCACGGAACACTTGCGGGTACTCCTGCAGAAATGCCGAAAACTCCTGCCTTTCCTCGGGAGCTAGATGAGAAAGCTTAGCCTGGAGATCATTCATGATATCAGGATTCTTCCTCAAACTATCACTCAGGCTCATGCTGCATGGGAGAACTTCACTTGCAGACTCGGGTGGAACAGCTCCAGTGCAGACTGGGTTATTTTCCTCCCGCCTGTGATATAACTTTAGCATGTTGATGTGACAAAGTTGCTTGTTCTTTTTACGATCTGGTGTGGCGATGACATAGTTGACATCACTGAGTTTCTTCTCCACCAAATAAGGTCCACTAAACTTGGCTTGAAGAGGTTGCCCATGCACAGGCAGCAGAATCAAAACCTGATCTCCTGGCTGAAAGTGGTGTAACCTGGACTTCTAATCATACCAAGTCTTCACCTTCTCCTGAGCAGCTCCTAAATTCTCTCTCGCTAGCTGTAAAGCAGTGGACAGCCGTTCTTTGAACTTCATCACATACTCCAGCAGGTTGACGTCATCTTCCTCCGACAGCCAGCATTCCTTGAGTAGCTTAAGGGGTCCTCTTACTTCATGGCCAAACAGTAGTTGAAAGGGTGAGAAGCCCAGTGATTCATTTGGAGATTCTCTTGCGGCAAATACAACGAATGGAAGACCTTTATCCAAGTCTTTCTGATGTTCCAAACAGTATTTCTTGAGTATCTATTTGACTGTTTGATGATATCTCTCCAACGCTCCTTGGGTCTGGGGATGGTAAGCTGAAGACGTGATCTGGGTGATGCCCAACTCTTTCAGAAACTGGTTGAAAACATTAACATGAAATTACTTCCCCGGTCTGACTGTACCTCCTTGGGCAGACCAAACGTGGTGAAGAACCCTAATATTTCCTTAACCACGTTCTTTGCTGAGATATTTCTAAGTGGAACGGCTTCAGGATAACGAGTAGCCATATCAATCAGGGTCAACACATAAGAAAATCCTGAACAAGTCTTATGAAGAGGGCCCACAATATCCACCAACACACGGGTTAATGGTGCCTCAAAAGGAGGACTGGGAACTAGAGGTGCAACCTTTTCAGACTGATTACACTTCCCCACAACTTGACAGGAGTGACAAGACTTACAATACCAGGAAACATTTCTGAAGATTCCTGGCCAGTAGAATTGTTTCAAAATTCGTGCCACAGTCTTCCTCACTCCAAGGTGTCCTGCCATATTGGAATCATGAGCCACTCTAATGATATCCTGCCTACAAACACGAGGGATGAAAATTGATGTACAACCTCCCATTCACCGTCGGCTGATGCTGTTGGGGGTCTCCACTTTCTCATAAGTACTCCCGACTTTATATAATAACAAGTAGAAGCACCAGCTGACTCTTCCTCACTGCAAGCAGAGTTAGCTAGACCTATCAACTCAGTGTCAGCAACCTGCAACTCAACCAACTATTGACGAGACAAATTATCAACACTACGGGGTGCTGCCTCATCTGGTGAGTGGTCCAAATTAGCAAGAAAAGTGTCAGCTAGGATAACATCATCATCATCATTATCCTCTAAGTCACCAGTAACTTTAGACTTAGTCCTAGTGACAGCACATGCAGAAAACACCTCAGGGACATTACAAACCTGGGTCGCAGTCACTGGTTCACTAGACAACTGAGGAGCTGGTCACACTTGACTTCCACCAATATCATTTCCAGGTAAGAAAGTTACACCTGACATTGTGAGTGTCTCAACCTACTCAACCTTAACGGAACCATTAACAAAACCAGACTCTAAATTCACTCTGCACAGAGGGACAGAGAAGTAATTATTCCGTACACCTTGTAAGATTACAGTTTCATCAGAGGAATTAACATTAGAGCCTAGAACACTGGTCGGCATAAGGGATTGGCAAGCACCTGTATCACGATATATTTTAACTGATTTCGTGTCATTACTGTCCAGAGGACTGACAAAACCATCAGAGAGGAAATTAGCATATGAACTCTTGAGAGTGTCACCCACGTTACTGCTCAAAAGAGGAGCATCATCATGAGAATTTAATTTACCCCTCAAAGCAGGTTCAGTTAACTCAGTTAAAGAATTCTGGAACTCTCAAGGATGGACACTAGATCAATTGACTGAATATTTAAAGACTCCTTTTTGTTCACATCACGCTGTCTCCTGAAACATTTCTCCGTAGTATGACCAAGCTTACTACAATAAGTACATTGACATTTCTAAAATCTAGAGGTGGAGCTGGTATTTACTTCCTGAGAAACATCATCTTTATTCTCTTTCCTGTTACCTGTACTCTGTGTAGAGGCAACGTACTTACTCTCAGCTTTCCTTTTTTCTTTAGAATATCTCTTGTGAGTGACAAAATATTCATCAGCTAAAACTGCAGCATCAGACAAATTATCTATTCTTTTCTCATCAAGATATAGGCTTACATCTTTATTAATACACCTTTTGAAGTCCTCCAGGAAAATCATCTGCTTAACTTAAATTTATAAAAAATCAGAATTTACATTCTTAGGTAACCACTGCTCTAACAGATCTTCTTTACATTCTTAGAATTTAACCACTGCTCTAACAGATCTACTTTGATTTTTGTATACTCAACATGGGATTGCTTATCTTGCTCATAAGTTGTCCTAAATTTTACTCTATAGGCTTCAGCAACAAGCTCATATTCCTTAAGAATCAAGCTCTAACTAATCATACCATCAGATTGATCCTGAGGCAAAGATGCATAAGTTACTTGATTTTACTGGTGAGAACACTTGAAGGAGTATTAAGCCAATACTTTTGGGCCAATTGACACCTGTAGCTGATCTCTCAAACAACTGAAAATACTTGTTAAATCAGATTCATTAAAAGGAGGTACAAGTTGAACATTTTTACCCACATCAAAATCATCAGAGCTAGATGATCCAGTTCCACTTTGTTTCATGCGATACTCATGGTCTGCCTGAATCCTAGCATGTTCAATTTGTGCCTGAGCCTGTGCCTGTGCCTCCTGAATACGAGCCTGAGACACAGCCTCCTTAGCCTCAGCCTCCTTAGCACGAGCCTGAAACTCAGCCTCCTTAGCACGGGCCTCCTGTAGGGCTAGCTTTAAATTAGCTATTTCATTCTGCGTTTGCTCATCTGGAGGAGTTACATTAAACAAGCATTTATTAATCAGGTCAACAATTTGATCTTTAGAATGATGAGAGTGAACTGCAATTCCCAATTGTTGAGCAACAAACATAAGTTCATTCTTTGTTCTGTTTTCTACATCACACACTGTTTTCACATTTGACAAAAAATCTTTGGCTTCATCAAGAGTAGTAATAGTAGACATCATGAATAAATCACAGTCACAAAATATCAAGCAATATCCTTATGATAATATCCTGAATATCCTGATAAGAGGTCGCCAAATTTATGTTACGGAACAGAGAGAGATAATGAACACTTCAAGTGAGAATACTAAAATCACTACTGTCTCGCAAACTTCCAGGTTAAAAACAAAAGAGTTAGGTAAAATTTCACGTTAAAGTTTAATGCTCAAACTAACAACTAAACATTCAGGACCCATAAGGATAATGTAATGGCAAAACAGGTTACATATATGGTTAACTGTAGAGCCTCTATTAATACATGAATTTAGCAAGAACAAATTTATCTGTAAGCCCTGATAAATGAGAAAACCGGATAATGCTCAGTTAAGATGCCAAGATATATTATTTCAGATACAAAATATTATTAACAATGGCTGACATTAAAACCCTACATGAATCACAAAAAACCTCACTAGGCCTACGAATTAACACATTATACTATACAGTACAAAGAAAAATGGTAATAACACTTATACTCAAGTTACACAGCAGCTAGATGGTTGGAGTCTTCCTGAGCACTCATACAAAATAATAATACCAACTGTACAGTGGAGGAGACAGAGATGTGGAACAAAATGAGGAGTAGATCTAAAACTAGCAACTAATGCAGAGACTGAGCTCATTATATAGCGGGCCGGCAGAGCTTGATACAACTTGTAAGAAGGACGCGCAAATGAAACCATAGGGGACAAAGAGTTGACACTCCTGCTCTGAACAACAGAAAGAACGACTTACTCTACTATAAGGGAGGAGAAGGAGGAGTGAGGTAGAACAATTAAGCTTGGTCACTATGGAAGCCACGAGGCGAATCGTGATCAAACATGCAGCATACTGTACGTTAGAATTATACAAAGGATGATGAAATCATAGGCTATGTAACACCTCCCCGCAAAAAAAAAAGAAATTTACAAAGGAAATTTCTTATTACTCTAAAACAATCTGTCTAAAGTCTAGATAAGCAATCTGCAATAACATTTTCTTTCCCCTTGACATGTTGTATGTCCACTGCATACTGCTGAAGAAATAGACTCCATCTTGTCAATCTCTGATTTTTATTTTTAAACTTACTAAGGAATTTCAGTGGGTTATGATCGTTATAAATGACTATGGGGTCAAAACCAGAACACAAATAAAATGAAAAATGCTGTAAACTCCAAAAATCAAGGCCAAAAGCTCTTTCTCAATAGTGGAGTAGTTCTTTTGAGGTGGAGTGAACTTCTTACTGTAATAAGATACAGGGTGTTCAATATCTTAATCATCCTCTTGCAGCAAAACAGCCCCAGCTCCTGTATTACTTGCGTCAACAGCCATCTTAAAAGGCTTAGCAAAATTTGGAGTAGCGAGCACTGGCTGACTTAATAGGATAGCTTTTAGTTTACTGAAAGAGGATTCACAGTTATCAGTCCAGACAAATTTAACTCCCTTTTTCAGTAGGTCTGTAAGTGGTGATACAAGAATTGAAAATTTAAAAACAAATCTCCTATAATAACCTACCATTCCCAAAAATCTTTGTAGCTCTTTCCTACTTTTAGGTCTGGGAAGATCACTTATAAGCTGAACCTTAGCTCCTGGTGGTGCAACTTGTCCATCACCAATTACGTACCCAAGGTACTGAACTTCAGCTTGACCAAACTCACACTTTGATAAATTAGCAACAAGATTAGCCTGAACCAAACGCTCAAGAAATTTACTGACATGGCATAGGTGATCTTTCCAGTTGTCACTGAAGATTAATACATCATCAATATAAACAACACACCCTGCCAAACCCTCTGTTACAACATTCATGAGCTTCTGAAAAGTGGCTGGTGCATTCTTCATACCATATGGCATTATAGAACATGCAAACGTCTTTCCTAGTGTTACAAAACATGAGATTTCCCTAGCACATTCAGTTGATAGGTACTTGCCAGTATCCCTTTAACAAATCAAACTTACTTATGTACCTAGCCTTTCCGATCTTGTCTATGCAATCTTCCGCACGATTGAGAGGGTAAGTGTCTGTTTTGGTTATCTGATTAACATGTCTGTAGTCGATGCAAAGCCGCTGTGACCCACCTGGCTTAGGGACTAGAGTGACAGGAGAACTCCACTCGCTCTGACAGGGCTCAATCATCTTGTGGTCCAACAGGTAGCCAAGCTCCTTCTGGATGAGAGGAACTTTCACTCGGTTCACACGGTAAGAAGGCAGTTTAATTGCCTTTGCGTCTCCAACATCGACATCATGCATCAACACAGTGGTTCTTCCTTGAGTGGCACGGAACTCTTGCGGGTACTCCTGCAGTAATGCCGAAAACTCCTGCCTTTCCATGGGAGCTAGATGAGAAAGCTTAGTCTGGAGATCATTCATGATATCAGGATTCTTCCCTAAACTATCACTCAGGCTCATGCTGCATGAGAGAACTTCACTTGCAGACTCTGGTGGAACAGCTACAGTGCAGACTGGGTTATTTTCGTCCTGCTTGTGATATAACTTTAGCACGTTGATGTGACAAAGTTGCTTGTTCTTTCTACGATCTGGTGTGGCGATGACATAGTTGACATCACTGAGTTTCTTCTCCACGAAATAAGGACCACTAAACTTGGCTTGAAGAGGTTGCCCATGCACCGGTAGCAGAATCAAAACCTGATCTCCTGGCTGAAAGTGGCGTAACCTGGACTTCTTATCATACCAAGTCTTCATCTTCTCTTGAGCAGCTCCCAAATTCTCTCTCGACAGCTTTAAAGCAGTGGACAGCCGTTCTTTGAACTTCATCACATACTCCAGCAGGTTGACATCATCTTCCTCCGACAGCCAGCATTCCTTGAGTAGCTTAAGGGGTCCTCTTACTTCATGGCCAAACAGTAGTTCAAAGGGTGAGAAGCCCAGTGATTCATTTGGAGATTCTCCTCCGGCAAATACAACGAATGGAAGACCTTTATCCCAGTCTTTCTGATGTTCCAAACAGTATTTTCTGAGCATCGATTTGAGTGTTTGATGATATCTCTCCAACGCTCTTTGGTTCTGGCGATGGTAAGCTGAAGACGTGATCTGGGTGATGCCCAACTCTTTCAGAGACTGCTTGAAAACATTTGACATGAAATTACTTCCCCGGTCTGACTGTACCTCCTTGGGCAGACCAAACTTGGTGAAGAACCCTAGAATTTCCTTAACCACGTTCTTTGCTGAGATATTTCTAAGTGGAATGGCTTCAGGATAACGACTAGCCATATCAATCAGGGTCAACACATAAGAAAATCCTGAAGAAGTGTTAGGAAGAGGGCCCACAATATCCAGCAACACACGGGTGAAAGGCGCCTCAAAAGGAGGAATGGGAACTAGAGGTGCAACCTTTTTGGTCTGGTTACACTTCCTCACAACTTGACAGGTGTAACAAGACTTACAATACCAGGAAACATCTCTGAAGATACCTGGCCAGTAGAAGTGTTTGAAAACCCTGCTGTAGGGGATCACCTTGACGTGGTGGTGGGGCTTGAAGCGTGGTTGGCAGTGCCACCTATTTGGGAGGCAAGCCTACCTTTGTAGGGTTTGGCATTTGTCGGCCTTGTGGACCAAGCACCCTCTACATCAATGGTAGAGGAGGCCTACTGGTGATGTCAGTCCCTACCCATTTGCCATCTAGGGCGGGACTGTTGTCTCCCCACGTGTTTGCCGTGCGTGGCGTCCCGTAATGCTGGGAGACGGGAGTCCTGGTGGTTGAGCGATGCTGCATGGTGCGCCCTGCAGCTAGCAATACACCTCTTTGGTCCCTTATTCTGGCTAGACGGGTGGCCTGGTTGGGCCCGACCAGGTCAATCAGCTGGTCACTGGCTAGCCATCTAGGCTAGTCACCTAGTGGCTTTAGGGTCAAGCGGGCACTGGGGGGACCTGGTGGCCCCTATCGTCCTGGAGTCACCCTTGTCAGGGTCCCTTGGTGGTTACCTGCGTATACTTCCCCACTACCTCTGGAGTCGCCAGTGGTGCTTTCCCTGGCATATGGCCTCCCCTTATTGGGCTCCATGGTGGGTGGAGGGGTGGGGGAATGAAGATGGTTCTCTTTGATTATGGCTTCCAAAATTTCTGCAGCAGACGACCCTGGTTCCGTCCCTGACCATCGTTTTCAGTCTCCCTCCTGTGCGCCTCATGTGCCTCTGGCTAGTGAGGCCCACATTGCCACCTTGGAACCATACCTGCCTGGTTCCAGTGGTTGGCGGTCAGTGGCCACTACAAAGAAGAAGAGCCGGCAACAGACAACAACATCTTGTGGACTTGCCCGTGAGGTCCTGCCAGGTGTCTATGAGAGGGTTGATTTCCCAAGGTACTACACCATTCGTACTTTGGATGGTCAGCCTATTGGGAATTTAGATATTTTTATGGTTCATCGGAGCATTATGTCAATCTGTGGGAGAGAGCCGAAGATTTCACATCAGGGGGATGGTAGCCTACTAGTGGAGGTTACATCCCCTGAAGAGGGTTCCTGGCTGGCTGCCCAGTGTAAGGACCCGGATGCGTTATTTACTTGTGTCCCTCATGCTTTTTTCAATCAGAGTCGAGGTGTTGTGTTCTCAAAAGACTTACTCCGCTACAGTGAAGAGAAGCTCCTTGAAGAACTCCAGGTCCACAGGGTGGTTAAAGTGGAGAGGTTTCGGAAGAAGGTTGATGGTGTACTTACCCCAACTCCATCCTTGTTGCTGACATTCGACTGTAATGTTCTACCTTCATCCATCAAGGTGGCTTGGTTGTCCCTTAGGGTCAAACCTTTTGTACCAAACCCACGACGTTGCTACCACTGTCAGATGTACGGGCATGTTGGGCGAGTCTGTCGTCGTTTGCAACAGGGCCTCCCAGTGGTGTGTGTCAGTTGTGGAGAATCCACTCATGCAGGACAGGACTGTCCTGGACCTGTTTGTTGTTTGCACTGTGGCGAGGCACATGCTGCTTCATCTAAAGACTGTGCCCGGTTTTGCTTGGAGAAGAAGATTCTTCTCATCCGTAATCGTGATAAAATAAGCTTTTCTGAGGCCAGGAGTAGAGCCATGTCATTTGTTTTCCGTAACGGAGTGTCTTATGCGTCAGTTTTGTCCGGTCATAGCCGTCCTCATCGTCCTGTCCAGCAGCAGACTCGAGTTCCTCCTGTTGTGTCAGCTCCTATGCCTTCATCTGTTGATACCATGCCAGTGCAACAATCTCCCGTACTTGCGACGGTTGCCGCTACAGTTCAAAACTCGACCTCTACATCTATGGTATCCCCTAGTAGTCATGGTGCACATTCTTCATTTGCTAAGCGTCATCGTGGTTCCTCAGAGTCTTTGAGTCTTGAAGATCCTCCAAGCAAAGTGTCGGTCGTGGAGTCCACATCCTCTGTGGTTAGTCCATCTGTGCAACAGCCTTCGGACCCTGCTTCTGGGTCTTCGGGGGCTTCTGGGGTGTCAGGTCAGTCTGGCACCTCTTCCTCCGGGGAATCGGATGTTCCTCCTCCGGTTACCTCTGAGGATCCTGTCCTGTCCCCTCCACGTTTGGAGGCCAGGACCCCAATCCCTCCTGCTCGACCTCTTGGTTCACTGGGGGCCCCGGGCAGGGTTCGGAGTAGCTCTTCCTCTCCTGCTGGGCAGCGACGGGTGTCTGTGAAGTCTCCCAACACTTCGCAGACCCCAGGCCCTCGTTCTAGCCATGCTGCTGCCCGTGGCAAGCCCCTTACTGGGCGTATCCGCATTCCCAAGAAGATTGTCTCCCAGGGTCGCTCAGTGGTTTCCACTAAGTGACCCTTTCTTTTGTGTATATAGTTCCTCCATTTTAATATTTTTAGTATTTTTTTATGGTTTTCTGTTTGTCCCTCTCCCCTGCCCCTTTTTATTCCGTAGTTTTAATGGCTAATATTATTCAATGGAACTGCCGTGGCTTACGAGCCAACTGGGAGGAACTCCGTTGGCTTCTGGCTGAGTATTCACCTGTGTGTGTTTGCCTACAAGAGACAATGGTTGGTGATGCTGCGCCTCCCAGCCCACCTGGTTACCAGGTTTTTTATTCAGATCCTCTTCCTGGACAAGGTCATGGTGGGGGTGTGGCTATTCTAGTACGCAGTGACATACCTTTCATTGTTGTGAATCTTAACACTCCACTGCAGGCTGTTGCTCTCCAGATTTTCCTTCCCCGTCGTTATACTGTGTGCTCTTTGTACCTCCCTCCTAGTGCCACTATTGAGAGGGTTGATCTTGAAAATCTTATTCGTGCACTTACCTCACCCTATTTCTTGCTGGGTGACATGAACAGTCATCATCCCCTGTGGGGTGGCTCCACAGCTGATGCTAGAGGTACTATGTTAGCCTCCATTGTGGAGGATGTGGACCTGTACATTTTAAATTCTGGTGAAGTTACTTACTTCCATAGTCAAACGGGTATTTTTAGTTCTATTGATTTGTCTCTGTGCTCTGCAGGGGTAGCCCTGAATTTTACATGGGCTGTGTTACCAGACTTACATGGCAGTGACCACTTCCCTATTTTATTAAGATTGACACAGAGTGCGCCTCGGCGTCGTCTTCCCCACTGGCGCTTGGATAGGGCGGTCTGGCCGGTTTTTGAGGAGCTGTGTTCCCCGAACCGATGTGTGGAGGATTTTGTCAGCACTGATGCTGCTGTTGAGTATTTCACAGACTTACTACACTCGGCGGCACTGCAGAGTATTCCGAGAACAGCTGGTCACTTTCCTTGCCGTCCAGTTCCCTGGTGGACTGATGAGTGTGCTTCTGCTGTTCGGGCTAAACGTGCTGCTTTCTCCCGACTTCGTCGTCACCGAGGTGACCCTGGTTACTTAGCGGCATATAGGAGAGCCCGAGCTCATGCCCGGCGGGTTATGAAGGAGGCTAGGAGGAAGTCTTGGGCATCATTTGTTTCTTCAATTTCTTCACAGACTCCTCTCACAAAAGTGTGGAAACGGGTGAGGAAGATTTCAGGGAAATTTCCTGTTCCCTCTCCTCCTGTTTTATCTCATGCAGGTGTGGTGGTGGCTCATTCTTCGTCTGTTGCCGAGATATTTGCAGCTCATTTTGCTAATGTCTCTAGGAAGGACACCTCATCCCCGTCGGCACGCCGCCGACGGCACCTGGAATCTTTGGGCATTAGTTTTCCATCTACTGCGGAGGAGTCGTATAATGTTGCTTTTTCTGCTTCTGAACTTCAGATGGCATTGTCGCAGTGTCGTGACTCGTCTCCAGGCTTGGATGATGTCCCATATGCCTTCTTACACCACTTGCCTGATGCAGCCCTTCATTTTCTGTTGTCACTGTATAGCAGAATTTGGTGCAATGGTGGGTTTCCGACCTCATGGGGTGTTGCTGTGGTTCTCCCCATCCCTAAGCCGGGTAAGGATCACTTGCAGGCCACTAATTATCGCCCTATCTCGCTGACATCTTGCCTTTGTAAGGTCCTCGAAAACATGGTGAATAGTCGGCTCATGTGGTACTTAGAGAAGGGTGGTTACTTGTCTCCAGTCCAGTGTGGGTTTCGGAAGATGCGGTCGACCACAGATGCTCTCCTTTCTTTAGAATCTTCCATCTGCCAGGCTTTTGCAACTAACCAGCATCATATCACAGTGTTCTTTGATTTGGAGAAGGCGTACGACACTTCCTGGCGTCATGGTATATTGCAATCTCTTTATGAGTTTGGTCTCCGTGGGCAACTCCCCACTTTTATCCGGGAGTTTTTATCTAATCGTTTTATTCGGGTCCGAGTCGGGAGTGAGCTGTCTACTGCACGTCCCCTTGAGGATGGTGTGCCACAAGGGAGCATACTAAGTGTTACCCTTTTCGCAGTGGCAATTAACAGCGTTATTTCTGTGCTCCCTGATGGTGTTCGTGGCTCTCTCTATGTTGACGATTTATCAATCTCTGTCACTGCCTCACGGATGTCAATGGCAGAAAGGAGGATGCAGATGGCTCTCAACCATGTCTCTAGATGGGCTGATGAACGAGGTTTTCGATTTTCCTTCAAGAAGACCGTTGCCA
Source organism: Coenobita brevimanus (assembly GCF_032717465.1). Taxonomy (NCBI): domain Eukaryota; kingdom Metazoa; phylum Arthropoda; class Malacostraca; order Decapoda; family Coenobitidae; genus Coenobita; species Coenobita brevimanus. The sequence goes on along the minus strand of NC_137000.1, from coordinate 21,679,782 downwards.
TGCATTTTTGTCGCATTCGTGGAGTCCACCCTGACCCAAACCTTTTTTTAGATGGGCATCGTATTTCGTGTTTAAAGGAAACCCGGTTTTTAGGGCTGATTTTTGACAGCCGGTTGACTTGGGTCCCTCACTTGAGGTACGTAAAAGCTGAGTGTCTCAGAGCATTGGGTCTCTTGAAAGTTTTAGCGCACACATACTGGGGAGCTGATCGCAAGACCCTCCTCCTCTTGCATCAGTCTCTGATTTTATCCAAGCTTCATTATGGATGTGAAGTTTATTCCTCTGCCTCAGAAGCCCGGCTTCGTATTTTAGATTCCATACATCATGCTGGTGTTCGTCTCGCCACTGGGGCATTCCGATCTTCCCCGATTTCGAGTTTGTTGGCTGATGCTGGTGTCCTTCCTCTAGACTTGCTCCGCTCTTCCCTTTTGATGAGATGTTGGTATCGCTTATCTCGTCTCCCAGACTCCGTGCCCTTTCTCAAGGCCTCTCAAGATTCTCGGTCACCTATTTTTGCCACTCGGCCATCCTTTCCAAAGCCCTTTGGTTTCAGGGTGCAGTCGATTATGTCTAGCTTCTCTGTTCCTTCTGTGCCGATCACTCCCCACCGTGTCCCGAGGGTGGGCTACTGGCTTCTCCCCAGGGTGACATTTTGTCATTTCTTCTCATCCAGTAAGGCCTCCCTTCCTTCTCAGGTTTTATTTTCTCTGTTTTTAGAGCATGTCTCTTCTCATGGGGACTCCATACCAGTTTATACTGATGGATCTAAGTCTGATGCGGGTGTGGGCTTTGGTGTGGTGTTTCCCACCTTCTGTCGAGGTGGGAGCCTCCCTGTGACTGCTTCTGTTTTTACGGCTGAGCTGACTGCTATTTTATTTGCCCTTCAGATTCTCTTCACTCTCCCCCACACTGCTTTTACTGTTTTTAGTGACTCACGAAGTGCTCTTTCTGCAATGGAGTCTTTTAATCCCTCTCATCCTTTGGTCTTATCCATTTTAGAGTGGCTTTTCCTTTTAGGGCGTCGTGGACGTCGTGTAGATTTCTGTTGGGTTCCAGCTCATGTAGGAGTGGCAGGGAATGAACGAGCTGATCAGCTGGCCAAGGCGGCAGCGGCTCGTCCCCCTCTTGCACAGTCCCCTCTGTATCGTCTGCCTGCTGCAGATATGCGCTCCTTTATTGCCTTCAGGGTTTGGTGCTGTTGGCAGGAGCATTGGGATGCTGTGAGTGCCAATAAGTTGCGCTCGATTTGCCAGAAGGTGGGCTCATTCAGTTACCAAGGCTTCCCTCGTCAATGGGAGACTGCTTTGTGCCGCCTCCACATTGGCCACACCCGTTTCTCTCACGGTTTTTTAATGGAGAGGGCTCCTCCTCCATTCTGTGATGACTGTCTGGTTCCCTTGACTGTTCGGCACCTGTTGGTGGAGTGTCCTAGTCTTGAGGATTTGCGGCATCGGTTCCTCTCTGACCACCAAACGGATGGAGGTGTGTATCATCTTTCCTCCGTGCTTGGGGAGGATGCCTGTGCCTTGGGAGGGGCAACCCTCTCCTTTGTGAAGGAGGCAGGACTTCTTAAAGATATTTAGAATTTCTCCTTTTTTTATTGTGTGGCTTATCCTCTATTTTTAGTTTTTTGCTTTTTACTTCTTTGTTATACGGCGGCATATGACCCTGGCAGTTGCGCCGCCATGATAATTATGAAAAAAAAAAAAAAAAAATCTCATGCAGGTGTGGTGGTGGCTCATTCTTCGTCTGTTGCCGAGATATTTGCAGCTCATTTTGCTAATGTCTCTAGGAAGGACACCTCATCCCCGTCAGTACGCCGCCGACGGCACCTGGAATCTTTGGGCATTAGTTTTCCATCTACTGCGGAGGAGTCGTATAATGTTGTTTTTTCTGCTTCTGAACTTCAGACGGCATTGTTGCAGTGTCGCGACTCGTCTCCAGGCTTGGATGATGTCCCATATGCCTTTTTACACCACTTGCCTGATGCAGCCCTTCATTTTCTGTTGTCACTGTATAACAGAATTTGGTGCACTGGTGGGTTTCCAGCCTCATGGGGTGTTGCTGTGGTTCTCCCCATCCCTAAGCCGGGTAAGGATCACTTGCAGGCCACTAATGATCGCCCTATCTCGCTGACATCTTGCCTTTGTAAGGTCCTCGAAAAAATGGTGAATAGTCGGCTCATGTGGTACTTAGAGAAGGGTGGTTACTTGTCTCCTGTCCAGTGTGGGTTTCGGAAGATGCGGTCGACCACAGATGCTCTCCTTTCTTTAGAATCTTCCATCTGCCAGGCTTTTGCAACTAACCAGCATCATGTCACAGTGTTCTTTGATTTGGAGAAGGCGTACGGCACTTCCTGGCGTCATGGTATATTACAATCACTTTATGAGTTTGGTCTCCGTGGGCGACTCCCCACTTTTATCCGGGAGTTTTTATCTAATCGTATTATTCGGGTCCGAGTTGGGAGTGAGCTGTCTACTGCACATCCCCTTAAGGATGGTGTGCCACAAGGGAGCATACTAAGTGTTACCCTTTTCGCAGTGGCAATTAACAGCGTTATTTCTGTGCTCCCTGATAGTGTTCGTGGCTCTCTCTATGTTGACGATTTATCAGTCTCTGTCACTGTCTCACGGATGTCAATGGCAGAAAGGAGGATGCAGATGGCTCTCAACCGTGTCTCTAGATGGGCTGATGACCGAGGTTTTCGATTTTCCTTCAAGAAGCCCGTTGCCATGCATTTTTGCCGCATTCGTGGAGTCCACCCTGACCCAAACCTTTTTTTAGACGGGCGTCGTATTTCGTGTTTAAAGGAAACCCGGTTTTTAGGGCTGATTTTTGACAGCCGGATAACTTGGGTCCCTCACCTGAGGTACGTAAAAGCTGAGTGTCTCAGAGCATTGGGTCTCTTGAAAGTTTTAGCGCACACATACTGGGGAGCTGATCGCAAGACCCTCCTCCTCTTGCATCAGTCTCTGATTTTATCCAAACTTCATTATGGATGTGAAGTTTATTCTTCTCCCTCAGAAGCCCGGCTTCGTAGTTTAGATTCCATACATCATGCTGGTGTTCGTCTCGCCACTGGGGCATTCCGATCTTCCCCGATTTCGAGTTTGTTGGCTAATGCTGGTGTCCTTCCTCTAGACTTGCTCTGCTCTTCCCTTTTGATGCAATGTTGGTATCGCTTATCTCGTCTCCCAGACTCTGTGCCCTTTGTCAAGGTCTCTCAAGATTCTTGGTCACCTATTTTTGCCATTCGGCCATCCTTTCCAAAGCCCTTTGGTTTCAGGGTGCAGTCAGTTATGTCTAGCTTCTCTGTTCCTTCTGTGCCGATCACTCCCCACCGTGTCCCGAGGGTGGGCTACTGTCTTCTCCCCAGGGTGACATTTTGTCGTTTCTTCTCATCCAGTAAGGCCTCCCTTCCTTCTCAGGTTTTATTTTCTCTGTTTTTAGAGCATGCCTCTTCTCATGGGGACTCCATACAAGTTTATACTGATGGATCTAAGTCTGATGCGGGTGTCGGCTTTTGGTGTGGTGTTTCCCACCTTCTGTCGAGGTGGGAGCCTCCCTGTGACTGCTTCTGTTTTTACGGCTGAGCTGACTGCTATTTTATTTGCCCTTCAGATTCTCTTCACTCCCCCCCCACACTGCTTTTATTGTTTTTAGTGACTCACGAAGTGCTCTTTCTGCAATGGAGTCTTTTAATCCCTCTCATCATTTGGTATTATCCATTTTAGAGTGGCTTTTCTTTTTAGAGCGTCATGGACGTCGTGTAGATTTCTGTTGGGTTCCAGCTCATGTAGGAGTGGCAGGGAATGAACGAGCTGATCAGCTGGCCAAGGCGGCAACGGCTCGTCCCCCTCTTGCACAGTCCCCTCTGTATCGTCTGCCTGCTGCAGATATGCGCTCCTTTATTAATTCCAGAGTTTGGTGCTGTTATCAGGAGCATTGGGATGCTGTAGGTGCCAATAAGTTGCGCTCGATTTGCCAGAAGTTGGGTTCATTCAGATACCAGGGCTTCCCTCGTCAATGGGAGACTGCTTTGTGCTGCCTCCGCATTGGCCACACCCGTTTCTCTTATGGTTTTTTAATGGAAAGGGCTCCTCCTCCATTCTGTGATAACTGTCTGGTTCCCTTGACTGTTCGGCACCTGTTGGTGGAGTGCCCTAGTCTTGAGGATTTGCATCGTCGGTTCCTCTCTGACCACCAAACGGATGGTCGTGTGTATCATCTTTCCTCTATGCTTGGGGAGGATGCCTGTGCCTTGGGAGGGGCAACCCTCTCGTTTGTGAAAGAGGCAGGACTTTTTAAGGATATTTAGAATTTCTGCTTTTTGATTCTGTGGTTTATCCTCTGCTTTTTGTTTTTACTTTTTATTGCTTTGTTATACGGCGCCATATGACCCTGGCAGTTGCGCCACCATGATTATTAGGAAAAAAAAAAAAAAACAAGTGTTTCAAAATGCGTGCCAGAGTCTTCCTCACTCCAAGGTGTCCTGCCAAACTGGAATCATGAGCCACTCTAATGATATCCTGCCTACAAACACGAGGGATGACAACTCGATGTACAACCTCCCATTCACAGTCGGCTGATGCTGATGGGGGTCTCCAATTTCTCATAAGTATTCCTGACTTTATATAATAACAAGTAGAAGCACCAGATGACTTTTCCTCACTGCAAGCAGAGTTAGCTAGACCTTTCAACTCAGGGTCAGCAACCTGCAACTGAACCAACTCTTCACGAGACAAATTATCAACACTACGGGGTACTGCCTCATCTGGTGAGAGGTCCAAATTAGCAAGAAAAGTGTCAGCTAGGATAACATGATCATCATCATCATTATCCTCTAAGACACCAGTAACCTCTGACTTAGCCCTAGTGACAGCACATGCAGAGAACACATCAGGGATATCACAATCCTGGGTCGCAGTCAATCGTTCACTAGACAACTGAGGAGCTGGACACACTTGACTTTCACCAATATCATTTCCAAGTAAGAAAGTTACACCTGACATTGGGAATGTTCAACCAAACCAACCATAACGGAACCATTAACAAAACCAGACTCTAAATTCACTCTGCACAGAGGGACAGAGAAGTAATTATTCCCTACACTTTGTAAGATTACAGTTTCATCAGAGGAATTAACATTAGAGCCTAGAACACTGGTCAGCATAAGGGATTGGCAAGCACCTGTATCACGATATATTTTAACTGATTTCCTGTCATTACTGTCCAGAGGACTGACAAAACCATCAGACAGGAAATTAGCACAAGAACTCTTGAGAGTGTCACCCACGTTACTGCTCAAAAGATGAGCTTCATCATGAGAATTTAATTTACCCCTCAAAGCAGGTTCAGTTAACTCGGTTGAAGAATTCTGGGAACTCTCAAGGGTGGACACTAGACCAATTGACTGAATATTTAAAGACTCCTTTTTGTTCACATCACGCTGTCTCCCGAAACATTTCTCCGTAGTATGACCAAGCTTACTACAATAAGTACATTTACTTTTCTGAAATCTAGAGGTGGAGCTGTTCTTTACTTCCTGAGAAACATCATCTTTATTCTCTTTCCTGTTACCTGTACTCTGAGTAGAGGCAACGTACTTACTCTCAGCTTCCCTTTTTCTTTAGAATATCTCCTGTGATTGAGAATATATTCATCAGCTAAAACTGCAGCATCAAACTAATTATCTATTCTTTTCTCATCAAGATATAGGCTTACAACTTTATTAATACACCTTTTGAAGTCCTACAGCAAAATCATCTGCTTAAATTTATTAAAATTAGAATTTACATTCTTAGAATTTAACCACTGTTCTAACAGATCTTCTTGCTTATCTTGCTTATAAGATGTCCTAAATTTTACTCTATAGGCTTCAGGAACAAGCTCATAGGCCTTAAGAATCAAGCCCTTGGTCTGCCTGAATCTTAGCAATTTCAATTTGTGCCTGTGCCTCCTGAATACGAGCCTCAGACTCAGCCTCCTTAGCACAAGCCTCCTTCATGGTAGCTGTAACTTAGCTATTTCAATCTGCGTTTGCTCATCTAGAGGAGCTACATTAAACAAGCTTTAATTAATCATGTCAACAATTTGATCTTTAGAATGATGAGAGCGAACAGCAATTCCCAATCGTTGAGCAACAAGCTTAAGTTCATTCTTTGTTCTGTTTTCTACATCACACACTGTTTGCACATTTGACAAAAAATCTTTGGCTTCATCAGGAGTAGTAATAGTAGACATCATGAATAAATCACAGTCACAAAATATCAAGCAATATCCTTATGATAATATCCTGAATATCCTGACAAGAGGTCGCCAATTTATGTTACGGAAGAGAGGGATAATGAAAACTTCAAGTGAGAATACTAAAATCACTACTGTCCCGCAAAGTTCCAGGTTCAAAACAAAAGAGTTAGGTAAAATTACAAGTTAAAGTTTAATGCTCAAACTAACAACTAAACATTCAGGACTCATAAGGATAAAGTAATGGCAAAACAGGTTACATATATGGTTAACTGCAATAGCCTCTATTAACATGAATTTAGCAAGAGCAAATTTATCTAAGTCAGCCCTGATAAATGAGAAAACCGGATAATGCTCAGTTAAAGTAAGATATATTATTACAGATACAAAATATTATTAATAATGGCTGACATTAAAACTCTACATGAATCACAAAAAACCTTACCAGGACTACGAATCAACGCCTTAGGCCATACAGTACAAGAAAAATGGTAACAACACTTATACTCAAATTATACAGCAGCTAGATGGCTGGAGACTTCCTGAGCACTCATGAAAATAATAATACACTACACAGGGGACGACAGAGATGTGAAGAAAATGAGGAGTAGATCTAAGTGGCAACTAATGCAGAGACTGAGCTCATTATATAGGGGGCCAGCAGAGCTTGATTCAACTTGCAAGAAGGATGCGCAAATGAGGGCACAGAGGACGAAGAGGTTACAGGAGTTGACACTCCTGCTCTGAACAACAGAAAGAACGACTTACTCTACTATAAGGGGGAGAAGGGGGGAGTGAGGTAGAACACGCAAGAATGGTCACTATGGAAGCCACGAGGCGAATCTTGATCAAACATGCAGCATACTGTACATTAGAATTATACAAAGGATGATGAAATCATAGGCTATGTAACACCTCCCCACAAAGAAAAGAAATTTACAAAGGAAATTTCTTATTACTCTAAAACAATCTGTCTAAAGTCTAGATAAGTAATCTGCAATAACATTTTCTTTCCCCTTGACATGTTGTGTATCTAAAGAATACTCCTGAAGAAGTAGACTCCATCTTGTCAATCTCTGATTTTTATCTTTAAACTTACTAAGGAATTTCAGTGGGTTATGATCGGTATAAATGACTAAGGTGTCAAAACCAGAACACAAATAAAATGAAAAATGCTGTAAACCCAAAATCAAGGCCAAAAGCTCTTTCTCAATAGTGGAGTAGTTCTTTTGAGGTGGAGTGAACTTCTTACTGTAATAAGATACAGGGTGTTCAATACCCTAATCATCCTCTTGCAGCAAAACAGCCCCAGCTCCTGCATCACTTGCGTCAACAGTCATCTTAAAAGGCTTAGCAAAATTTGGAGTAGTGAGCACTGGCTGTCTTAATAGGATAGCTTTTAGTTTACTGAAAGAGGATTCACAGTTATCGGTCCAGACAAATTTAACTCCCTTTTTCAGTAGGTCTGTAAGTGGTGATACAAGAATTGAAAAGTTAAGAACAAATCTCCTGTAATAACCTACCATTCCCAAAAATCTTTGAAGCTCTTTCCTACTTTTAGGTCTGGGAAGATCACTTATAACCTGAACCTTAGCTCCTGGTGGTGCAACGTGTCCATCACCAATTACGTACCCAAGGTACTGAACTTTAGCTTGACCAAACTCACACTTTGATAAATTAGCTACAAGATTAGCCTGAACCAAACGCTCAAGAAATTTACTGACACGGCATAGGTGATTTTTTCAGTTGTCACTGAAGATTAATACATCATCAATATAAACAACACACCCTGCCAAACCCTCTGTTACAACATTCATGAGCTTCTGAAAAGTGGCTGGTGCATTCTTCATACCATATGGCATTACAGAACATGCAAAAGTCTTTCCTAGTGTTACAAAACATGAGATCTCCCTAGCACATTCAGTTGATAGGTACTTGCCAGTATCCCTTTCACAAATCAAACTTACTTATGTACCTAGCCTTTCCGATCTTGTCTATGCAATCTTCCACGCGAGGGAGAGGGTAAGTGTCTGTTTTGGTTATCTGATTAACACGTCTGTAGTCGATGCAAAGCCGCTGTGACCCACCTGCCTTAGGGACTAGAGTGACAGGAGAACTCCACTCGCTCTGACAGGGCTCAATCATCTTGTGGTCCACCAGGTAGCCAAGCTCCTTCTAGATGAGAGGAACTTTCACTGGGTTCACACGGTAAGGAGGCAGTTTAATTGGCTTTGCGTCTCCAACATCGACGTCATGCATCAACACAGTGGTTCTTCCTGGAGTGGCACGGAACACTTGCGGGTACTCCTGCAGTAATGCCGAAAACTCCTGCCTTTCCTTGGGAGCTAGATGAGAAAGCTTAGTCTGGAGATCATTCATGATATCAGGATTCTTCCCCAAACTATCACTCAGGCTCATGCTGCATGGGAGAACTTCACTTGCAGACTCGGGTGGAAGAGCTACAGTGCAGACTGGGTTATTTTCGTCCCGCCTGCTATATAACTTTAGCATGTTGATGTGACAAAGTTGCTTGTTCTTTCTATGATCTGGTGTGGTGATGACATAGTTGACATCACTGAGTTTCTTCTCCACAAAATAAGGACCACTAAACTGTCTTAGCTTGAAGAGGTTGCCCATGCACCGGTAGCAGAATCAAAACCTGATCTCCTGGCTGAAAGTGGCGTAACCTGGACTTCTTATCATACCAAGTCCTCATCTTCTCCTGAGCAGCTCCTAAATTCTCTCTCGCCAGCTGTAAAGCAGTGGACAGCCGTTCTTTGAACTTCATCACATATTTCAGCAGGTTGACGTCATCTTCCTGCGACAGCCAGCATTCCTTGAGTAGCTTAAGGGGTCCTCTTACTTCATGGCCAAACAGTAGTTCAAAGGGTGAGAAGCCCAGTTATTCATTTAGAGATTCTCTTGCGGCAAATACAACGAATGGAAGACCTTTATCCCAGTCTTTCTGATGTTCCAAACAGTATTTTCTGAGCATCGATTTAAGTGTTTGATGATATCTGTCCAACGCTCTTTGGGTCTGGGGATGGTAAGCTGAAGACGTGATCTGGGTGATGCCCAACTCTTTCAGAGACTGCTTGAAAACATTTGACATGAAATTACTTTCCTGGTCTGACTGTTCCTCCTTGGGCAGACCAAACTTGGTGAAGAACCCTAGCATTTCCTTAACCACGTTCTTTGCTGAGATATTTCTAAGTGGAATGGCTTCAGGATGACGAGTAGCCATATCAATCAGGGTCAACACATAACAAAATCCTGAAGAAGTCTTAGGAAGAGGGCCCACAATATCCAGCAACACACGAGTGAAAGGCGCCTCAAAAGGAGGAATGGGAACTAGAGGTGCAACCTTTTTGGTCTGATTGCACTTCCCCACAACTTGACAGGTGAAACAAGACTTACAATACCAGGAAACATCTCCGAAGATACCTGGCCAGTAGATGTGTTTCAAAATGCGTGCCACAGTCTTCCTCACTCCAAGGTGTCCTGCCAAACTGGAATCATGAGCCACTCTAATGATATCCTGCCTACAAACACGAGGGATGACAACTTGATGTACAACTTCCCATTCACAGTCGGCTGATGCTGTTGGGGGTCTCCACTTTCTCATAAGTACTCCTGACTTTATGTAATAACAAGTAGAAGCACCAGCTGACTCTTCCTCACTGCAAGCAGAGTTAGCTAGACCTTTCAACTCGGGGTCAGCAACCTGCAACTCAACCAACTCTTGACGAGACAAATTATCAACACTACGGGATACTGCCTCATCTGGTGAGTGGTCCAAATTAGCAAGAAAAGTGTCAGCTAGGATAACATCGTCATCATCATCATTATCCTCTAAGTCACCAGTAACCTTAGACTTAGCCCTAGTGACAGCACATGCAGAGAACACATCAGGGATATCACAGTCCTTGGTCGCAGTCACTGGTTCACTAGACAACTGAGGAGCTGGACACACTTGACTTCCACCAATATCATTTCCAAGTAAGAAAGTTACACCTGACATTGGGAGTGTCTCAACCAAACCAACTATAACAGAACCATTAACAAAAGCAGACTCTAAATTCACTCTGCACAGAGGGACAGAGAAGTAATTATTCCCTACACCTTGTAAGACTACAGTTTCATCAGAGGAATTAACATTAGAGCCTAGAACACTGGTCAGCATAAGGGATTGGCAAGCACCTGTATCACGATTTATTTTAACTGATTTCCTGTCATTACTGTCCAGAGGACCGACAAAACCATCAAACAGGAAATTAGCACATGAACTCTTGAGAGTGTCACCCACGTTACTGCTCAAAAGAGGAGCTTCATCATGAGAATTTAATTTACCCCTCAAAGCAGGTTCAGTTAACTCGGTTAAAGAATTCTGGGAACTCTCAAGGGTGGACACTAGACTAATTGAGTGAATATTTAAAGACTCCTTTTTGTTCACATCGCGCTGTCTCCTGAAACATTTCTCCGTAGTATGAGCAAGCTTACTACAATAAGTTCATTTACTTTTCTGAACTCTAGAGGTGGAGCTGTTATTTACTTCCTGAGAAACATCATCTTTATTCTCTTTCCTGTTACCTGTACTCTGAGTAGAGGCAACGTATTTACTCTCAGCTTTCCTTTTTTCTTTAGAATATCTCTTGTGAGTGAGAACATATTCATCAGCTAAAACTGCAGCATCAGACAAATTATCTATTCTTTTCTCATCAAGATATAGGCTTACATCTTTATTAGTACACCTTTTCAAGTCCTCCAGCAAAATTATCTGCTTAAATTTATCAAAATTAGAATTTCATTCTTAGAATTTAATCACTGTTCTAACAGATCTCTCCGCTGAGGGGGGTCACCTTGACGTGGTGGCTGGGCTTGAAGCGTGGCTGGCAGTGCCACCTACTTTGGAGGCATGCCTACCTTTGTAGGGTTCGGCATTTTTCAGTGTCGTGGACCTAGCACCCCCTACATCACTGGTGGAGGAGGCCTGCTGGTGATGATAGTCCCTGCCCACTTGCCATCTAGGGCGGGACTGTTGCCTCCCCACGTGTTTGCCGTGCTTGGCATCCCGTAATGCTGGGAGACTGGAGTCCTGGAGGTTGAGTGATGCTGCACGGTGCGTCCTGCAGCTAGCAATACAGCTCTTTGGTCCCTTATTCTGGCTAGACGGGCGGCCTGGTTGGGCCCGGTCAGGTCAAGCGGCTGGTCATGCGTTGGCTAGGGTCAAGTGGGCACTGGGGGGCCTGGTGGCTCCTATTGTCCTGGAGTCACCCTTGTCCGGGTCCCCCAGTGGTTACCTGCATATACTCCTCTGCTACCCCTGGGGTCGTCAGTGGTTCTGTCCCTGACATATGGCCTCCTCCTGTTGGGCTCCATGGTGGGTGGGGGGGTGGGGGAATGAAGTTTTTTTTAGTACTACATGGAGCATCATGACAAACCTCTTGTTGACGACACGGCTTCTGTCCCTGGCCATTCTTCGGACTCCTCACATATTGCCACTCTGGAGCCTTTCCAGACCCATAGCGTTTATCCTCCTCTACCCCGGCGATCAGATGGGACTGGGAGGCGGTCACATCGGGTTGGTGGGGCTATGAGGCAAGGTCTTGATGAGTCTGAGCCTGTAATTTACACCAAATATCTGGTATTGAAATCCTCTGAGGGGACGTCAGTGATGGACATTGATATTTTTGACCTGCACCGGGCCATAGTTTCTACATGTGGGAGGGAGCCAAAAATATCGACACAGGGAGACGGAAGCATTCTGGTTGAGGTGTCCTCCCCAGAAGAGAGCTCCAGTCTCATGGCCCTGAAGTCTGTCTCAGGTTCTGGTATTTGCTGCGTACCACATGCTTCTTTCAACAGTTGTAAGGGCGTCATATTTTCTCGTGACCTACTCCGATATTCAGAGGGACGGTTGTTGGAGGAATTGCAGTCATCAGGTGTTGTCAAAGTTGAGCGTCTACAGAAGAAAATAGATGGTGTCCTGACCCCTACTCTGACCTTGTTCCTGACCTTTAATAGATTAACTTTGCCTGCATCAGTGAAACTTGCTTGGCTATCTCTTCCAGTGAAGCCGTATGTGCCAACCCCAAAGCGTTGTTTCCACTGTCAAGGTTATGGCCATGTTAGCCGCTTTTGCCGTCATTCACAGGCTGGCCTTCCTGCCATATGTGTCTCTTGTGGTAGACAAAGTCATACCAATGACTGTCCAGGCCCCCTTAAATGCTATCACTGTGGGGGTCCGCATGCTGTAAATTCTAAAAACTGCCCAAGCTACTGTCTAGAAAAGGAGATTTTGTCTATCCGAACGACTGAGAGGGTTTCGTTTCTTGAAGCTAAGAAGATAGCCCAGACTCGCTTTTTCCAGCCCGGAATTACTTATGCCGCTGTCCTTACTGGAGTGTCTGTGTGCCGCCCTGTATTTCAGAGGCAGCCTCGACGTATTCCAGTACCCACTCCTTCAACTCATGATATACAGAATGCTGTCCCCATGGTTACTACTGTTGGTGAGAATGATGTTTGCCTGACCGCTACTCCGACTGTTTCTGCCCCCACTTCGGCGGCTGACGCCTTGCACACTTCTGTGGTGGTGGCAGACGACAATATTGACCGGACCTCTTCTCCTGTTGAAGCCAGTATGCCCGAGGCTCAATCTGTACCTGGTAATCGTCACCGTAGTTCATCAGAGTCCTCTGAACATGAAGACTGGCCACCTAAAGTCTCTGTTGTTGACCCTTCTGTTGACACCTCTCTTGTTCCCTCTGTCCAGCAGGCTGAAGGATCTAGCCAGGAGACTGCTGAAGCTGATGGTTCAGCTCAGGTCCAGTCCCCACCTGGGGATGTTGGACCACTTGTTGGTGCTTCAGATCTGAAGCATAGGATGGCCTCAAATGACTCTAGACCTGTGGGCTCTACTTCCACTTCTGGGGCTTCTGGTGGGGGCACTGGCCGTCCTACACCTCCAAAGACAGCCCCCAAGCCACTTACCAAACAAACTGGTATGCCCACTCCAAGAAGGAGTGTTGTAAAACTTACTTCCCCATCCTCACGTCTGTCTTCAGATGTTAGACAGAGGGTGCGGGTTTCTGGTGCTAGGCAAGCTCCTATGAAGGGTCTTCATAAGCATCAATCCAAACCCACTCGCTCGTCAGATGTACAGTCCCGCACTTAATCATCATTCCTCCATTATGGGTTCTATCATCCAGTGGAATTGTCGGGGTTTACGTGCAAACTATGAGGAACTGTGTCATCTTGTTTCTCAATCTACTCCTCTGTGTATGTGCATCCAGGAGACCATGGTGGGTGATACTGTTCCTTCTGGTCCTTCTGGCTACCATGCCTTTTATTCTGATCCTGTGCCAGGTCAAGGTCATCATGGAGGTGCTGCTATCTTCCTTCGCAAGGATATTCCATACAGTCACCTGGACATCTCCACTCCCCTGCAGGCTGTTGTTGTCCGGATGTTTTTACGTCGACAGTATACAGTTTGCAGTCTTTATCTTCCTCCTAGTGCTACTGTTGAAAGGTCGGATCTGGAACGCCTTATTCATGACCTTCCTTCTCCCTTTCTGTTACTAGGAGATATGAATGGTCACCATCCTCTATGGGGAAATAGTGAGGCCAACCCTCGGGGTGTAATGCTGGCCTCTTTAGTGGAAGATGAGGAGTTAGGCATTTTCAATACTAATCTATCTATCTATCTATTGCCAGACGCCTCAATCCCGTTTGGGGTGGCCACAAACAAACCGCCTCCAAGTCGCCCTGTCCCCCGCCATTTCACTACCCTGCTCCCAACTCACACCCCCCTCTCTCATATACCTCTCCACCCCATCCCTCCATCTCATCCTCGGTCTCCCCCTCCCTCTTCCACCCTCCACCTCACTCACATACACTCTCTTCATCAGTCTTTCACCCTCCATCCTCTCCACATGGCCAAACCACCTCAGTGTGTTCCTCACAACGCTTCCTATCACATCCACATCAACACCACAACGCTCCTTTATATCCTCATTCGTCAGCCTGTCTCTCCACGTGACTCCACAAGCTCCTCTTAAATAACTCATTTCCACTGCTCTCACTCTTGACTTGTGTCCTTCCAACAACGTCCAAGCTTCACTTCCGTACGTTAGAGTTGGTATCACAATACTGTCATGTAGTAACTTTTTTACTTCCATGCTCACTTCCCTGTTTCTTATCACTGCTTTCAAGGAACCAGCAACCTTTCTTCCCTGCTGTACCCTTTCAAGCACTTCACCCTCCAAACCTCCATCCTTACTCATCACACTACCCAAATACTTAAACGTACTCACATTTTCCAATTCCTCACCATCCAACCTCGCTATACATTCACTGACTTCACCTCTCTCAAAGACCATCACTTTACTCTTCCCTACATTCACCTTTAGGTTCCGTTTCTTACACTCTCTCAAACTCATCCACCAAGCCTTGCAGCTCCCCTTCATCTTCACTCAACAACACAGTATCATCTGCAAACAACAGTACAGGGAGTTTCCAAACACTATCCTCTCTCACCAGGGCCACTCCAACATCCACTACCCTACCTTGTACCTCTTTTATTACCCCATCCATGTACAGATTGAACAACCATGGAGACATGACACATCCCTGTTTCAAACCAACTTTCAAAGAGAAAAATTCACTTAGTTCACCATCCACACGCACTGCAGCCTTAGCACCATCATACATACTCTTCACAGCATTCAACAACTTCCCATCTACTCCATATATTCTTAACACTTTCCACAATCCTTGTCTATCCACCCTGTCATATGCTTTCTCCAAATCCATGAAAGCCACCATACAACTTCTTTCCCTTCTCTAGAAACTTTTCCACTAAAGATCTAAGAATGAATATCTGATCTACACAACCTCTTCCCTTCCTAAAGCCTCCCTGTTCTTCTCCAACTAATTTCTCTGTTCTTTCTCTAACTCTGTCTATAAGTATCCTACCATACACTTTTCCTATTATACTAAGAAGACAAATGCCCCTATGATTACCACACACTTCTTTTTCCCCTTTTCCTTTGTACAAGGGAATAATTATACCTGACTTCCAATCCTCCGGGACTCTACCTTCCTCCCAGGCCAATCTGCACATCTTCCACATCCATTCTACTACTATCTCTCCCCCATGCTTGAGCATTTCACCACACACTCCATCAATTCCTGGGGCTTTCCCCGATTTAACTTTCTTCATTGCTTCCACAACCTCTATCCTACTGATTTCTACCTGTCTTCTCACCTCCCTCCTTCTCCCAGCCATTCCCCAGCCACTTATACTCGCATTACTTCCATCCTCTACGTTCAACAATTCCTTAAAGTGTTCTCTCCATCTGCTCACTTTTTCTCCCTTCTCCACTAGTAATCTACCATGTTTATCTTTCACTCCCCTGCTAACTTCACTTCCACCCTGTCTTACTCTTTTCACTTCTCTCCAGAACATTTTCTTACAGTCCCTCCACTTTACACTCAAATTCCTTCCAAATTCCTCATCCACTCTCTTCTTACTCTCTCTTACTAATCTCTTCACCTCTCTCTTCCTTTCCACATATAACTCTCTCTTCTGCCTCTCAACTTCTTCCACGTCCCTATTTCTCATCCATTCATTGTATGCTTTCTTCTTTTGTGCCACAGCCTGTTTCACCTCTTCAGTCCACCACGCTGTTCCTTGCACCCCACTCCGTCTTCTCTTCCTTCCACACACCACATCACATGCTGCACATATTTCTTCTGTAAATATCTTACACACACCTTCCACGTCTCCCATCTGCTCCAATTCATATTTGCCCAATCGTTCCTCCACTTCTCTCTTATACTCTGCCTTTTTCTCATCCTCTTGTAACCTTTCCACTCTCCTTGCAACTACTCCTTCCTCTCGTCTTTCCCTTCTTCTATTCCTCCATCTTACTTGCATCCTAATTCTGGCCACCACCAAGTAGTGGTCAGAAAGGCCACTCCCCAACCTCTATAAACTCTTGCATCCAATATACATCTTCGCATCCTTTCATCCACACACACATAATCAATCATTGCCTTCCTTTCATTCAGTTCACCACCCACCCTTCTCATCACTCGCCATGTATACCTGTGGATCATTTTATGCCTGAAGAGGCTAATGGCTATTACCAACCCCCACCCACCACAGATGTCCACTAACGCACTCCCATTCTCATCTATCTCAGCAGGCACACCCCACTCACCAACTATTCCATCCACCTTCCACATTACCAACTTTACCATTCATATCACCGATCAAAAACACTCTCTCATTCCTTCCAAACTTTTCCATGCACACTTCCACATTTGTCCAGAACTCTTCTCTCACTCTTCTAGCACGATCTTGCGTTGGCGCATACACACACACAATCGCCCACATTTGTATTCCAACTTTCAACTTTACCCACACAATCCTTGACCCAACTGATCCATACTGTCTTATGCTCTTCTTCCATCTTTTACTCACAACTATACACACTCCTTCCTTTGCCCTCTCATTCTCATCTACTCCTGCACATATACCCCATCCATACTCCCATTCTCTCACACTTTCTCCTCTCCATTTTGTTTCAGTTATTCCACATACATCCACTTTCGCATCCTCAAGCACCTGGACAATCTCTCTCTCTTTCACCTCATCATTCGCTCCTCTTACATTCCATGTACACATTACCAAGTCCTTTGTCCGGTCCTGGGTCGTCAACGTTTGGTCAGTCCTTGTCCGAGGCTTCTTGTTTGTTTTTTTAGTTAGTTGTTTTCCGGGGAGGGGCACTAACCCTCCGCCAACCCTTTTAGTCGCCTTTTACGACAAGCAGGGATACTGGGGGAGTATTCTTGAAAACCCCCCTACCCCCAGGGGTACTAATAAAATGACATATTTCCATAGTCAGACTGGAACTTTTACTGCCATTGATTTGTCTTTATGCTCTGCTGATGCTGTTTTAGATTTTACCTGGGATGTGTTGCCAGACCTGTATGGCAGCGACCATTTTCCATTACTTTTAACTACTAGCGCTGGTGGACCTCAGCCACGTCTTCCTCGCTGGCTTCTGGATAAGGCTGACTGGCCAAGTTTCAGGGAATTAAGTTCCATTTCCCTTTCTGTCAACGAGTTTGGCTGTCTTAATGAGGCTGTGTCATATTTCAATAACGTGTTGCACTCAGCAGCCCTGTTATCTATTCCAAAAACGAAGGGTCAATTTCCTAAACGTCCGGTTCCTTGGTGGAACTCTGAGTGCAGTTCCGCAGTGAGAGCCAAACGAGTCGCCTTCTCTCGACTTCGTCATCACCGTAGGGATCCTCAGTATTTGGTGGCGTATCAGAAGGCACGAGCTCATATGAGGCGAGTTTTAAAGGAGGCCAGGCGTTCATCCTGGAAGAATTATGTTTCCTCCATCAATTCGAGGACTTCCATCACCCGGGTGTGGAACCGGGTAAGGAAAATTTCAGGAAAATTTACTGTTCACTCCCCTCCTGTTTTATCTGCAGCAGGTGGAACTGTGGCTGATCCATTTGCTGTTGCAGAGTTGCTTGCTGATCATTTTGCCAGTGTGTCAAAGAAGGATGCAGATACGCCTTCGGCTTGCCACCGTCGGCGCCTAGAGTCTCGTGGTCTTAGTTTTGTATCTTCTGGAGGAGAGCCTTACAATATTCCATTTTCAATTTCTGAACTCCAGGCGGCTTTGTCACAGTGCCATGATTCCTCTCTTGTTTTTTTTTTTTTTTTTTTTATGCGAGGAAGAAGGAACCAAAGGCCATGAGCCCGCAGTAACAGTTCCCTCCAAGAGAAAAACAAAATACAATAGAGAGCCAAATTCAAGATCCGATCATTTTGAGATGCCTGGACACACTGCGTTTGAAAGACTGGAGATCATAGGCAGCAGGAAATACAGACAGAGGGAGACAGTTCCAGAGCTGACCTGTTGCATGAATGAAAGACTGGGAGTAACGGTTAACTCTTGCATTAGAGAGTTGGACAGAAAAGGGATGAGAGTTTGCTGCCAGACGGGTGCTACGCGCCCGTCGTAGAGGTGGAGGAATGCAAGCACAGTTCAGAGGAGCAGTGACCATTAAAGTAGCGATAGAAAAGAGATAAAGATGCAACAGTGCGGCGAAGAGACAGAGGTTGAAGGGAGTCAGTAAGAGGAGGAGAGTTAATGAGACGAAAAGCCTTTGACTCCACCCTATTGAGAAGAGCTGTATGTGGGGAGCCTCCCCACACATGAGAGTTGTACTCCACACAGGGGCGGATAAAACCCCTGTATAGAGTCAACAATTGTGCAGGGGTAAAGAAAGAGCGGAGTCGGCTTAGCACACCCAATCTCTTGGAAGCAGATTTTACAAGAGATGTAATATGATCTTTCCAAGATAAGTCCCGAGTAAATGAAACCCCAAGCATGTTCAAGGATGATGCAGGATTAATCTGAATATTATTAAACATTAGTGGGTATACCTGTGGAAGACCTTGTCGGGTTGATAGGTGTAAGAACTGAGTCTTAGAAGCATTAAAGACAACCATATTATTTTTACCCCAGTCAGAGATACGAGCCAAGCCAGACATTAGGTGTGCCATAGCCTCATCCCTTGTTTCTTGAAGCAACTGTTGAGATGGGCGTTGCGGGAACCGAATGGAAAGGTGAAGGGTGGAGTCATCAGCGTATGAGTGGATAGGGTTAGATGTACAGCTTAGAAGATCATTGATGAATAAAAGGAAGAGAGTTGGTGATAGGACAGAGCCCTGAGGAACACCACTGTTGATAGATCTAGGAGAAGAACGATGGCCGTCTACGACAGCAGCTATAGAACGACCAGAAAGGAAGCTAGCGATGAAGGTACAGATAGAAGGATAGAAACCATAGGAGGGCAGTTTGGAAATTAAAGATTTATGCCAGACTCGATCGAAAGCCTTTGAGATGTCAAGTGCAATGGCAAAGCTTTCGCCAAAGTCCCGAAAGGAGGATGACCAGGAGTCTGAAAGGTAGGTGAGAAGATCGCCAGTGGAGCGTCCCTGACGGAACCCATACTGACGATCGGAAAGAAGGTTGTGATAGGAAAGATGCCTTAAAATTTTTTTATTAAGAATTGACTCGAAAACTTTTGAAATACAGGACGTTAAAGCAATTGGACGATAGTTGGAGGGTTGGGAGTGGTCACCCTTCTTTGGGACTGGCTGAATGAGAGCAAACTTCCAGCAAGAAGGAAAGGTACAAGTTGACAGACAAAGGCGAAATAGTTTGCCTAGGCAGGGTGTAAGCACAGAAGCACAGTTTTTGAGAACAACAGGAGGGACCCCATCAGGCCCATATGCCTTGTTAGTACTGAGGCCAGTAATGGCAGAAAATACATCAACTGAAGAAATTTTAATGTCAGCCATAAGGAAGTCAGAGGGGGGAAGTAATGGAGGAACAGCACCGGAATCGTCTAAGGTGGAATTGGAGGAGAAAGTCTGTGCGAAGAGATCTGCTTTATCAGTAGAAGAAATAGCTACAGAACCATCAGAGTAGAAAAGAGGAGGGAAGGATGATGAGGTAAAGTTGTTAGAAAGATTTTTGGCAAGGTGCCAGAAGGAGCGGGAAGAATTCGAGTTGGAGAGTTGAGAGCATTTAGTATGGATGAAATTATTTTTAGTAGAGCGAAGAACAGACTTAGCACGATTCCGGGCAGAAACGTAAAGATTATGTGATTCAGGGGTGGGTTGGCTCCGGTACCTTTTGTAGGCCTTCTCCTTGTTGCGGACAGCATTAGAACAAGCGTGATTAAACCAAGGCTTTCTTGCGTTAGTCAAAGGATATGAGAAAGGAATGTATGCTTCCATGCCCGAGAGAATAACCTCCGTAATGCGCAAGGCACACTCAGATGGCTCACGGCCATGGAAGCAATAATCATTCCAGGGAAAATCAAAGAAGTAGTGCCTGAGGGCCTCCCAGTCCGCAGCTCCAAAATGCCAGAGACGACGTTTCCCTGGAGGGTCCGCAGGCCGTACTGGAGCGATAGGACACGTTAAGGTAATAAGGTTGTGATCGGAGGAGCCCAACGGAGAGAAAAGATTAACAGAGTAAGCAGAAGGATTAGTTGTGAGGAAGAGGTCAAGTATGTTGGAGCTCTCTCCAAGGTGGTCAGGGATACGGGTAGGGTGCTGTACAAGCTGCTCTAGGTCATTAAGGATAGAAAAGATGTAGGCTTGTTCACCAGGTGGATCCGTGAGAGGAGAGGAGAGCCAAAGGTGGTGGTGAACATTGAAATCTCCTAGAATGGAGATTTCAGAGAAAGGAGAAATGGACAGAATGTGTTCCATCGTAGAAGTAAGATAGTCGAAGAATTTTTGATAGTCAGTAGAATTAGGGGATAAGTAAACAGCACAGATATATTTAGTCAGAGAATGACAGGAAAGCCGAAGCCAGAGAGTGGAGAATTCAGAAGAATCAAGTTCAGGAACACGAGAGCAAGATAAGTCGTTGCGTATGTATACACAACAGCCACCTTTGGCTTTGAAATGAGTATAGAGAAAGTAGGAGGATACAGAAAAGGGTTTGCTGTCAGTTGCCTCAGACAGCTGAGTCTCCGTTAGAAAAAGAAGGTGAGGTTTAGAGGAGGAGAGGTGGTGCTCAAAGAGCGAAAGTTAGATGAAAGGCCGCGAATGTTGCAGAAATGAAGAAGAAGAGAGTCAGACAGTGGTTCCAGGCACCTCGAGTCGTCACCGGGAGAGGGGAAGATGGCGGGGGCATTTATGGTCCCCCCCCCTGGGGACTCCGAGGCTAGGTGAATTGACGCCATTTTGGTAAATTTTGAATAGGAAGTGTAGTGTGTACTGTGCATGTAGTTTGGTGAAGATAGATAGAGAAATTTGTACTGGAGAGCATGCTGGCCTACTCTCTGTGTAACTGAGACACTGAAAAAGTTCAGCAAAGGGGGATGGTCAGGAACTAGTCCTGAGGGCTGATGAAACGGGAGCTCCAGCACTCCCTGTCATCAGCTTTCCATCCACCTCGGGAGTACTGCCCTGCTCGACTGGTGCTACAGTCTACAGTCTACTCCTTATGCCTTTTTATGCCACCTGTCTGATGAGTCCCTGTTGTTTTTGCTTTCACTGTTTAATAAGATCTGGTGTTCTGGGGAGTTTCCGGCTTGTTGGGGTGTTGCTGTAGTTATCCCCATCCCCAAACCAGGTAAGGACCACTTACAGGCGACGAATTATCGGCCTATTTCTTTGACGTCTTGTATATGTAAAGTTCTGGAAAAGATGGTCAGTGTTAGGCTTGTGTGGTTTTTAGAGAGAGGTGACTTCTTATCCTCTGCTCAGTATGGTTTTCGAAAAATGCGATCTTCCTGTGATGCACTACTGTCCTTGGAATCTTCTGTCACTGAGACTTTCTCCACTAACCAACACCAGGTCACGGTCTTCTTTGATCTGGCGAAGGCATATGACACTGCCTGGCGTCATGGTATTTTACTCTCTCTTCACGAGTTTGGTCTTCGTGGACGCTTGCCTATTTTTATTCAACAGTTTTTATCTAACCGAATTTTAAGGGTGCGAGTGGGAGGAGTGCTTTCTACTACCCGAGCTCTAGAAGATGGAGTACCACAGGGGAGTATCCTTAGTGTTACTCTGTTTGCTGTAGCCATTAACAGTGTCATTAGTGTACTTCCTGACGGTGTACGAGGATCACTATATGTCGATGACCTCTCGATTTCCTTTACCTCGTCTAGAATGTCTCTGATAGAGAGGAAGTTGCAGCTGGCTCTAAATCGAATTTCTAACTGGGCAGAAACTCACGGTTTCCATTTTTCTTCAACAAAGACAGTGGCTATTGCATTTTTGTCGCCTTCGAGGGGTTCACCCTGACCCTGACTTGTATCTCTATGGTAGGAGAATATCTTGTGTGGAAGAGACGCGGTTTCTGGGTCTTTTGTTTGATAGGCGACTAACCTGGGTTCCTCATATTCGTTCTGTTAAGGTGGCTTGTTTTAAAGCTGGGAGTCTTTTGAGGGTCTTAGCTCATACCTCTTGGGGTGCTGACCGTCAGACCCTCCTCTTGCATAGGTCTCTTATTCTTCCCAAACTTGAATATGGGTGTGAGGTCTACTCCTCTGCAACAGATGCACGTCTCCGGTTGTTAAATTCTGTACATCATGCTGGTGTGCGTCTGGCAACCGGGGCATTCAGATCATCCCCGATTCCAAGCTTATTGGTGGATGCTGGTGTACTCCCCTTGGATTTGCGACGCCAGTTGCTAATGATGAGGTGTTGGTATCGTCTTCATCGCATTCCAGACTCAGTTTCTTGTGCCATTGTCTCCCAGGATTCCCGATCTTCTGTTTTTGACAACCGTCCGAATTTCCCAAAGCCATTTGGTTACAGGGTCCGGTCTGTTATGTTAGCCCTCTCTGTCCCAAGACTAGCAATTTGTCCTCATCGGATCTCAAGGGTGGGTTTTTGGCTGCTCCCTCGTGTGACATTCTGTAGGTCCGTTGTTGAAAAAAAGGGCTCACTTCCCTCTCATGTGTCCCTCTCCCTCTTTTTAGAACATGCCTCCATTCATGAGGGTTCTGTCCCTGTCTATACCGACGGGTCTAAGACTGATACTGGAGTAGGATTTGGTATTGTCTTCCCTTCCTTTAGTAGGGGTGGTAGCCTTCCTGGCATTACTTCATGTATACAGCAGATCTGACTGCAATTTTATATGCTGTTAAAATTATTTTTACTCTCCCCCAATCCGTTTTTGTGATTTTTAGTGACTCGCATAGTGCTTTGTCTGCACTGGAGTCTTTTAATGTATCCCATCCATTGGTTTTATCAATTTTAGAGTGGCTTTTTCTTCTTGGCCGTCATGGCCGCCATGTAGACTTCTGTTGGGTACCTGCACATATTGGTGTGGTGGGCAATGAGAGGGCAGATACTTTAGCTAAAGCTGCATCTTCTCAACAGCCCCCAACCCACTACCCACTTCCTGCATCAGATGTAACACCTTACTTGCAGTACGCAATTCACACGTGTTGGCAGAGACACTGGGATGTTGTTTCTCACAATAAACTAAAAGAAATCTTTAAGAGAGTGGTTGTGCCAAAGGCTCTTCCTTCTATGTCTCGGCGATTGGAGGTGGCTCTTGCTAGGCTTCGCATTGGGCATTCACGGATTACACATGGGTTCCTGATGAATGGTGAATCTCAACCGTACTGTGATGACTGTCTTGTTCCCCCTACTGTCCGTCACTTGCTGGTCGAGTGTCCGAGTCTGGGGGACCTACGTCAGAGATTCCTCCATAGGCATAAGGGGGCAGATGGTGCCTACTGTTTGTCCTCGATGCTTGGCAAAGCCTCTAGCGATTTTAGTGATGTTTTTAGTTTTCTTCAGGAGGCGGGCCTCCACCCACTTTTATAAGTACTTGATATTTTATACACAATTCTTTTATTATTTTTCAGTGTTTTGTTCCTACTACCAGATATTAACTTTAAATTGAATATGCACTTTTTATTTTGCTGTGCGTTTTGCTTTGTTGTCCGGCGGAATATGACCCTGGCAGTTGCGCCGCCAGATTTTAATTATTTGCAATCAATCAATCAATCTAACAGATCTTCTTGCTTAACTTGCTTATAAGTTGTCCTAAATTTTACACTATAGATTCAGGATCAAGCTCATATGCCTTAAGAATCAAGCCCTTGATCTGCCTGAATTTTAGCAATTTCAATTTGTGCCTGTGCCTCATGAATACGAGCCTGTGACTCAGCCTCCTTAGCACGAGCCTCCTGCAAAGGTAGCTGTAACTTAGCTATTTCAATCTGCGTTTGCTCATCTGGAGGAGTTACATTAATTAAGCTTTTATTAATCATGTCAACAATTTGATCTTTAGAATGATGAGAGCGAACAGCAATTCCCAATCGTTGAGCAACAAGCTTAAGTTCATTCTTTGTTCTGTTTTCTACATCACACAGTGTTTGCACATTTGACAAAAAATCTTTGGCTTCATCAAGAGTAGTAATAGTAGACATCATGAATAAATCACAGTCACAAAATATCAAGCAATATCCTTATGATAATATCCTGAATATCCTGATAAGAGGTCGCCAATTTATGTTACGGAACAGAGAGAGATCATGAAAACTTCAAGTGAGAATACTAAAATCACTACTGTCCCGCAAAGTTCCAGGTTCAAAACAAAAGAGTTAGGTAAAATTACAAGTTAAAGTTTAATACTCAAACTAACAACTAAACATTCAGGACTCATAAGGATAATGTAATGGCAAAACAGATTACATATATGGTTAACTGCAATAGCCTCTATTAACATGAATTTAGCAAGAGCAAATTTATCTAAGTTAGCCCTGATAAAGGAGAAAACCGGATAATGCTCAGTTAAAGCAAGATATATTATTACAGATACAAAATATTATTAATAATGGCTGACATTAAAACTCTACATGAATCACAAAAAATCTTACCAGGACTACGAACCAACGCCTTAGGCCATACAGTACAAGAAAAATGTTAACAACACTTATACTCAAATTATACAGCAGCTAGATGGCTGGAGACTTCCTGAGCACTCACAAAAATAATAATACTCTATACAAGGGAGGACAGAGATGTGAACAAAATGAGGAGTAGATCTAAGTGGCAACTAATCCAGAGACTGAGCTCATTATATAGGGGGCGGGCAGAGCTTGATTCAACTTGCAGAAGGATGCGCAAATCAGGGCACAGACAACGAAGAGTTGACACTCCTGCTCTGAACAACAGAAAGAACGACTTACTCTACTATAAGGGGGAGAAGGGGAGAGTGAGGTAGAACACGCCAGCCTGGTCACTATGGAAGCCACGAGGCGAATCTTGATCAAACATGCAGCATACTGTACATTAGAATTATACAAAGGATGATGAAATCATAGGCTATGTAACACCTCCCCACAAAGAAAAGAAATTTACAAAGGAAATTTTCTTATTTCTCTAAAACAATCTGTCTAAAGTCTAGATAAGCAATCTGCAATAACATTTTCTTTCCCCTTGACATGTTGTATGTCTAATGAATTCCCCTGAAGAAGTAGACTCCATCTTGTCAATCTCTCATTTTTATCTTTAAACTTACTAAGGAATTTCAGTGGGTCATGATCGGTATAAATGACTATGGGGTCAAAACCAGAACACAAATAAAATGAAAAATGCTGTAAACCCAAAATCAAGGCCAAAAGCTCTTTCTCAATAGCTGAGTAGTTCTTTTGAGGTGGAGTGAACTTCTTACTGTAATAAGATACAGGGTGTTCAATACCCTAATCATCCTCTTGCAGTAAAACAGCCCCAGCACCTGTATCACATGCGTCAACAGTCATCTTAAAAGGCTTAGCAAAATTTGGAGCAGCGAGCACAGGCAGTCTTAATAGGATAGCTTTTAGTTTACTGAAAGAGGATTCACAGTTATCGGTCCAGACAAATTTAACTCCCTTTTTCAGTAGGTCTGTAAGTGGTGATACAAGAATTGAAAAGTTAAGAACAAATCTCCTGTAATAACCTACCATTCCCAAAAATCTTTCTAGCTCATTCCTACTTTTAGGTCTGTGAAGATCACTTATAAGATGAACCTTAGCTCCTGCTGGTGCAACGTGTCCATCACCAATTACGTACCCAAGGTACTAAACTTTAGCTTGACCAAACTCACACTTTGATAAATTAGCTACAAGATTAGCCTGAATCAAACACTCAAGAAATTTACTGACATGGCATAGGTGATCTTTCCAATTGTCACTGAAGATTAATACATCATCAATATAAACAACACACCCTGCCAAACCCTCTGTTACAATATTCATGAGCTTCTGAAAAGTGGCTGGTGCATTCTTCATACCATATGGCATTACAGAACATGCTAAAGTCTTTCCTAGTGTTACAAAACATGAGATCTCCCTAGGACATTCAGTCGATAGGTACTTGCCAGTATCCCTTTAACAAATCAAACTTACTTATGTACCTAGCCTTTCCGATCTTGTCTATGCAATCTTCCACGCGAGGGAGAGGGTAAGTGTCTGTTTTGTTTATCTGATTAACACGTCTGTAGTCAATGTAAAGCCGCTGTGAACCACCTGCCTTAGGGACTAGAGTGACAGGAGAACTCTAATCCCTCTGACAGGGCTCAATCATCTTGTGGTCCAACAGGTAGCCAAGCTCCTTCTGGATGAGAGGAACTTTCACTGGGTTCACACGGTAAGGAGGCAGTTTAATTGGCTTTTCGTCTCCAACATCGACATCATGCATCAACACAGTGGTTCTTCCTGGAGTGGCACGGAACACTTGCGGGTTCTCCTGCAGTAATGCCGAAAACTTCTGCCTTTCCTTGGGAGCTAGATGAGAAAGCTTAGTCTGGAGATCATTCATGATATCAGGATTCTTTCCCAAACTATCACTCAGGCTCATGCTGCATGGGAGAACTTCACTTGCAGACTCGGGTGGAACAGCTACAGTGCAGACTGGGTTATTTTCGTCCCGCCTGTGATATAATTTTAGCATGTTGATGTGACAAAGTTGCTTGTTCTTTCTACGATCTGGTGTGGCAATGACATAGTTGACATCACTGAGTTTCTTCTCCACGAGATAAGGACCACTAAACTTGGGTTGAAGAGGTTGCCCATGCACCGGTAGCAGAATCAAAACCTGATCTCCTGGCCGAAAGTGGCGTAACCTGGACTTCTTATCATACCAAGTCTTCATCTTCTCCTGAGCAGTTCCTAATTTCTCTCTCGCCAGCTGTAAAGCAGTGGACAGCCGTTCTTTGAACTTCATCACATACTCTAGCAGGTTGACGTCATCTTCCTCCGACAGCTAACATTCCTTGAGTTGCTTAAGGGGTCCTCTTACTTCATGGCCAACCCGTAGTTCAAAGGGTGAGAAGCCCAGTTATTGATTTGGAGATTCTCTTGCGGCAAATTCAACGAATGGATGACCTTTATCCCAGTCTTTCTGATGTTCCAAACAGTATTTTCTGAGCATCGATTTGAGTGTTTGATGATATCTCTCCAACGCTCTTTGGGTCTGGGAATGGTAAGCTGAAAACGTGATCTGGGTGATGCCCAACTCTTTCAGAGACTGCTTGAAAACAATTGACATGAAATTACTTTCCCGGTCTGACTGTACCTCCTTGGGCAGACCAAACTTGGTGAAGAACCCTAGCATTTCCTTAACCACGTTCTTTGCTGAGATATTTCTAAGTGGAATGGCTTCAGGATAACGAGTAGCCATATCTATCAGGGTCAACACATAAGAGAATCCTGAAGAAGTCTTAGGAAGAGGGCCCACAATATCCAGCAACACACGGGTGAAAGGCGCCTCAAAAGGAGGAATGGGAACTAGAGGTGCAACCTTTTTGGTCTGATTACAATTCCCCACAACTTGACAGGTGTAACAAGACTTCCAATACCAGGAAACATCTCCGAAGATACCTGGCCAGTAGAAGTGTTTCAAAATGCGTGCCACAGTCTTCCTCACACCAAGGTGTCCTACCAAACTGGAATCATGAGCCAATCTAATGATATCCTGCCTACAAACACGAGGGATGACAACTAGATGTACAACCTCCCATTCACAGTCGGCTGATACTGTTGGGGGTCTCCACTTTCTCATAAGTACTCCTGACTTTATATAATAACAAGTAGAAGCACCAGCTGACTCTTCCTCACTGCAAGCAGAGTTAGCTAGACCTTTCAACTCAGGGTCAGCAACCTGCAACTCAACCAACTCTTGACGAGACAAATTATCAACACTACGGAATACTGCCTCATCTGGTGAGTGGTCCAAATTAGCAAGGAAAAGTTTCAGCTAGGATAATATCATCATCATCATAATTATCCTTTAAGTCACCAGTAACCTTAGACTTAGCCCTAGTGACAGCACATTCAGAGAACACATCAGGGATATCACAGTCCTTGGTCGCAGTCACTGGTTCACTAGACAACTGAGGAGCTCGACACACTTGACTTCCACCAATATCATTTACAAGTAAGAAAGTTACACCTGACATTGGGAGTGTCTCAACCAAACCAACCATAACAGAACCATTAACAAAAGCAGACTCTAAATTCACTCTGCACAGAGGGACAGAGAAGTAATTATTCCCTACACCTTGTAAGATTACAGTTTCATCAGAGGAATTAACATTAGAGCCTAGAACACTGGTCAGCATAAGGGATTGGCAAGTACCTGTATCACGATTTATTTTAACTGATTTCCTGTCATTACTGTCTAGAGGACTGACAAAACCATCAGACAGGAAATTAGCACATGAACTCTTGAGAGTGTCACCCACGTTACTGCTCAAAAGAGGAGCTTCATCATGAGAATTTAATTTACCCCTCAAAGCAGGTTCAGTTAACTCGGCAAAAGAATTCTGGGAACTCTCAAGGGTGGACACTAGACCAATTGACTGAATATTTAAAGACTCCTTTTTGTTCACATCACGCTGTCTCCTGAGACATTTCTCCGTAGTATGACCAAGCTTACTACAATAAGTACATTTCCGTTTCTGAACTCTAGAGGTGGAGCTGTTATTTACTTCCTGAGAAACATCATCTTTATTCTCTTTCCTGTTACCTGTACTCTGAGTAGAGGCAACGTACTTACTCTCAGCTTTCCTTTTTTCTTTAGAATATCTCTTGTGAGTGAGAAATATTCTTCAGCTAAAACTGCAGCATCAGTCAAATTATCTATTCTTTTCTCATCAAGATATAGGCTTACATCTTTATTAGTACACCTTTTCAAGTCCTCCAGCAAAATCATCTACTTAAATTTATCAAAATTAGAATTTACATTCTTAGAATTTAACCACTGTTCTAACAGATCTTCTTGCTTATCTTGCTTATAAGTTGTCCTAAATTTTACTTTATATTCTTCAGGAACAAGCTCATAGGCCTTAAGAATCAAGCCCTTGGTCTGCCTGAATCTTAGCAATATCAATTTGTGCCTGTGCCTCCTGAATACGAGCCTGAGACTCACCCTCCTTACCACGAGCCTCCTGCAGGGGTAGCTGTAACTTAGCTATTTCAATCTGCGTTTGCTCATCTGGAGGAGTTACATTAAACAAGCTGAAACAATTCGATCTTTAGAATGATGAGAGCGAACAGCAATTCCCAATCGTTGAGCAACAAGCTTAACTTTATTCTTTGTTCTGTTTTCTACATCACACAGTGTTTGCACATTAGACAAAAAATCTTTGGCTTCATCAAAAGCAGTAATAGTAGACATCATGAATAAATCACAGTCACAAAATATCAAACAATATTCTTATGATAATATCCTGAATATCCTGATAAGAGGTCGCCAATTTGTGTTACGGAACAGAGAGAGATCATGAAAACTTCAAGTGAGAATACTAAAATCACTACTGTCCCGCAAAGTTGCAGGTTCAAAACAAAAGAGTTAGGTAAAATTACAAGTTAAAGTTTAATGCTCAAACTAACAACTAAACATTCAGGACTCATAAGGATAATGTAATGGCAAAACAGATTACATATATGGATAACTGCAATAGCCTCTATTAACATGAATTTAGCAAGAGCAAATTTATCTAAGTCAGCCCTGATAAATGAGAAAACCGGATAATGCTCAGTTAAAGCAAGATATATTATTACAGATACAAAATATTATTAATAATGGCTGACATTAAAACTCTACATGAATCACAAAAAACCTTACCAGAACTACGAACGAACGCCTTAGGCCATACAGTACAAGAAAAATGGTAACAACACTTATACTCAGATTATACAGCAGCTAGATGGCTGGAGACTTCCTGAGCACTCACAAAAATAATAATACACTATACAGGGGAGGACAGAGATGTGAACAAAATGAAGAGTAGATCTAAGTGGCAACTAATGCAGAGACTGAGCTCATTATATAGGGGGCCGGCAGAGTTTTATTCAACTTGAAGAAGGATGCGCAAATGAGAGCACAGAGGACGAAGAGTTTACACTCCAGCTCTGAACAACAGAAAGAACGACTTACTCTACTATAAGGGGGAGAAGGGGGGAGTGAGGTAGAACACGCAAGCCTGGTCACTAAGGAAGCCACGAGGCGAATCTTGATCAAACATGCAGCATACCGTCTATTAGAATTATACAAAGGATGATGAAATCATAGGCTATGTAACACCTCCCCACAAAGAAAAGAAATTTACAAAGGAAATTTCTTATTACTCTAAAACAATCTGTCTAAAGTCTAGATAAGCAATCATCAATAACATTTCCTTTCCCCTTGACAAATTGTATGTCTAATAAATACCCCTGAAGAAGTAGACTCCATCTTGTCAATCTCTGATTTTTATCTTTAAACTTACTAAGGAATTTAAGTGGGTTAGGATCGGTAAAAATGACTAGGGGGTCAAAACCAGAACACAGATAAAATGAAAAATGCTGTAAACCCAAAATCAAGGTCAAAAGATCTTTCTCAATTGTGGAGTAGTTCTTTTGAGGTGGAGTGAACTTCTTACTGTAATAAGATACAGGGTGTTCAATACCCTAATCATCCTCTTGCAGCAAAACATCCCCAGCTCCTGTATCACTTGCGTCAACAGTCATCTTAAAAGGCTTAGGAAAATTTGGAGTAGCAAGCACTGGCTGTCTTAAAAGGATAGCTTTTAGTTTACTGAAAGAGGATTCACAGTTATCGGACCAGAAAAATTTAACTCCCTTTTTCAGTAGGTCTGTAAGTGGTGATACAAGAATTGAAAAGTTAAGAACAAATCTCCTGTAATAACCTACCATTCCCAAAAATCTTTGAAGCTCTTTCCTACTTTTAGGTCTGTGAAGATCACTTATAAGCTGAACCTTAGCTCCTGGTGGTGCAAAGTGTCCATCACCAATTACGTACCCAAGGTACTGAACTTTAGCTTGACCAAACTCACACTTTGATAAATTAGCTACAAGATTAGCCTGAACCAAACGCTCAAGAAATTTACTGACATGGCATAGATGATCTTTCCAGTTGTCACTGAAGATTAATACATCATTAATATAAACAACACACCCTGCCAAACCCTCTGTTACAACATTCATGAGCTTCTGAAAAGTGGCTGGTGCATTCTTCATACCATATGGCATTACAGAACATGCAAAAGTCTTTTCTAGTGCTACAAAACATGAGATCTCCCTAGGACATTCAGTTGATAGGTACTTGCAAGTATCCCTATAACAAATCAAACTTACTTATGTACCTAGCCTTTCCGATCTTGTCTATGCAATCTTCCACGCGAGGGAGAGGGTAAGTGTCTGTTTTGGTTATCTGATTAACAAATCAGTAGTCGATGCAAAGCCGCTGTGACCCACCTGGCTTAGGGACTAGAGTGACAGGAGAACTCCACTCGCTCTGACAGGGCTCAATCATCTTGTGGTCCAACAGGTAGCCAAGCTCCTAATGGATGAGAGGAACTTTCACTGGGTTCAATCGGTAAGGAGGCAGTTTAATTGGCTTTGCGTCTCCAACATCGACATCATGCATCAACACAGTGGTTCTTCCTGGAGTGGCAAGGAACACTTGCGGGGACTTCTACAGTAATGCCGAAAACTCCTGCCTTTCCTTGGGAGCTAGATGAGAAAGCTTAGTCTGGAGATCATTCATGATATAAGGATTCTTCCCCAAACTATCACTCAGGCTCATGCTGCATGGGAGAACTTCACTTGCAGACTCGGGTGGAACAGCTACAGTGCAGACTGGGTTATTTTCGTCCCACCTGTGATATAACTTTAGCATGTTGATGTGACAAAGTTGCTTGTTCTTTCTACGATCTGGTGTGGTGATGACATAGTTGATATCACTGAGTTTCTTCTCCACGAAATAAGAACCAATAAACTTGGCTTGAAGAGGGTGCTCATGCACCGGTAGCAGAATCAAAACCTGATCTCCTGGCTGAAGGTGGCGTAACCTGGACTTCTTATCATACCAAGTCTTCATTTTCTCCTGAGCAGCTCCTAATTTCTCTCTCGCCAGCTGTAAAGCAGTGGATAGCCGTTCTTTAAACTTCATCACATACTCCAGCAGGTTGACGTCATCTTCCTCCGACAGCCAGCATTCCTTGAGTAGCTTAAGGGGTCCTCTTACTTCATGGCCAAACAGTAGTTCAAAGGGAGAGAAGCCCAGTGATTCATTTGGAGATTCTCTTGTGGCAAATACAACGAATGGAAGACCTTTATCCCAGTCTTTCTGATGTCCCAAACAGTATTTTTTGAGCATCGATTTGAGTGTTTGATAATATCTCTCCAACGCTCTTTGGGTCTGGGGACGGTAAGCTGAATACGTGATCTGGGTGATGCCCAACTCTTTCAGAGACTGCTTGAAAACAATTGACATGAAATTACTTTCCCGGTCTGACTGTACCTCCTTGGGCAGACCAAACTTGGTGAAGAACCCTAGCATTTCCTTAACCACGTTCTTTGCTGAGATATTTCTAATTGGAATGGCTTCAGGATAACGAGTAGCCATATCAATCAGGGTCAACACATAAGAAAATCCTGAAGAGTTCTTAGGAAGAGGGCCCACAATATCCAGCAACACACGGGTGAAAGGCGCCTCAAAAGGAGGAATGGGAATTAGAGGTGTAACCTTTTTGGTCTGATTACACTTCCCCACAACTTGACAGGTGTAACAAGACTTACAATACCAGGAAACATCTCCGAAGATACCTGGCCAGTAGAAGTGTTTCAAAATGCGTGCCACAGTCTTCCTCACTCCAAGGTGTCCTGCCAAACTGGAATCATGAGCCACTCTAATGATATCCTGCCTACAAACACGAGGGATGACAACTTGATGTACAACCTCCCATTCACAGTCGGCTGATGCTGTTGGGGGTCTCCACTTTCTCATAAGTACTCCTGACTTTATATAATAACAAGTAGAAGCACCAGCTGACTCTTCCTCACTGCAAGCAGAGTTAGCTAGATCTTTCAACTCAGGGTCAGCAACCTGCAACTGAACCAACTCTTGACGAGACAAATTATCAACACTACGGGGTACTACCTCATCTGGTGAGTGGTCCAAATTAGCAAGAAAAGTGTCAGCTAGGATAACATCATCATCATCATCATTATCCTCTAAGTCACCAGTAACCTTAGACTTAGCCCTAGTGACAGCACATGCAGAGAACACATCAGGGATATCACAATCCTGGGTCGCAGTCACTGGTTCACTAGACAACTGAGGAGCTGGACACACTTGACTTCCACCAATATCATTTCCAAGTAAGAAAATTACACATGACATTTGAGTGTCTCAACCAACCCAACTATAACAGAACCATAAACAAAACCAGACTCTAAATTCACTCTGCACAGAGGGACAGAGAAGTAATTATTCCCTACACCCTCTAAGATTACAGTATCATCAGAGAAATTAACATTAGAGCCTAGAACACTGGTCAGCATTAGGGATTGGCAAGCACCTGTATCACGATATATTTTAACTGATTTCCCGTCATTACTCTCCAGAGGACTGACAAAACCATCAGACAGGAAATTAGTACATGAACTCTTGAGAGTGTCACCCACGTTACTGCTCAAAAGAGGAGCTTCATCATGAGAATTTAATTTACCCCTCAAAGCAGGTTCAGTTAACTCGGTTAAATAATTCTAGGAACTCTCAAGGGTAGACACTAGACCAATTGACTGAATATTTAAAGACTCCTTTTTGTTCACATCGCGCTGTCTCCCGAAACATTTCTCCGTAGTATAACCAAGCTTACTACAATAAGTACATTTATTTTTCTGAAATCTAGAAGTGGAGCTGTTATTTACTTCCTTAGAAACATCATGTTTATTCTCTTTCCTGTTACCTGTACTCTGAATAGAGGCAAAGTACTTACTCTCAGCTTTCCTTTTTTCTTTAGAATATCTCTTGTGAGTGAGAACATATTCATCAGCTAAAACTGCAGCATCAGACAAATTATCTATTCTTTTCTCATCAAGATATGGGCTTCCATCTTTATTAATACACCTTTTGAAGTCCTCCAGCAAAATCATCTGCTTAAATTTATCAAAATTAGAATTTACATTTTTAGAATTTAACCACTCTTCTAACAAATCTTCTTGCTTATCTTGCTTATAAGTTGTCCTAAATTTTACTCTATAGGCTTCAGGAACAAGCTCATAGGCCTTAAGAATCAAGCCCTTGGTCTGCCTGAATCTTAGCAATTTCAATTTGTGCCTGTGCCTCCTGAATATGAGCCTGAGACACAGCCTTCTTAGCACGAGCCTTCTACAGGGGTGGCTGTAACTTAGCTATTTCAATCTGCGTTTGCTCATCTGGAGGAGTTACATTAAACAAGCTTTTATTAATCATGTCAACAATTTGATCTTTAGAATGATGAGAGCGAACAGCAATTCCCAATCATTGAGCAACAAGCTTAACTTCATTCTTTGTTCTGTTTTCTACATCACACACTGTTTGCACATTTGACAAAAAATCTTTGGCTTCATCAGGAGTAGTAATAGTAGACATCATGAATAAATCACAGTCACAAAATATCAAGCAATATCCTTATGATAATATCCTGAATATCCTGATAAGAGGTCGCCAATTTATGTTACGGAACAGAGAGAGATAAAGAAAACTTCAAGTGAGAAAATCACTACTGTCTCCCAAAGTTCCAGGTTCAAAACAAAAGAGTTAGGTAAAATTACAAGTTAAAGTTTAATGCTCAAATTAACAACGAAACATTCAGGACCCATAAGGATAATGTAATGGCAAAACAGGTTACATATATGGTTAACTGCAATAGCCTCTATTAACATGAATTTAGCACGAGCAAATTTATCTAGGTCAGCCCTGATCAATGAGAAAACCGGATAATGCTCAGTTAAAGCAAGATATATTATTACAGATACAAAATATTATTAATAATGGCTGACATTAAAACTCTACATGAATCACAAAAAACCTTACCAGGACTACGAAGCAACGCCTTAGGCCATACAGTACAAGAAAAATGGTAACAACACTTATTCTCAAATTATACAGCAGCTAGATGGCTGGAGACTTCCTGAGCACTCACAAAAATAATAATACACTATACGGGGGAGGACAGAGATGTGAACAAAATGAGGAGTAGATCTAAGTGGCAACTAATGCAGAGACTGAGCTCATTATATAGGGGGCCGGCAGAGCTTGATTCAACTTGCAAGAAGGACGCACAAATGAGGGCACAGACGACGAAGAGTTGACACTCCTGCTCTGAACAACAGAAAGAACGACTTACTCTACTATAAGGGGGAGAAGGGGAGAGTGAGGTAGAACACGCAAGCCTGGTCACTATGGAAGCCACGAGGCGAATCTTGATCAAACATGCAGCATACTGTACATTAGAATTATACAAAGGATGATGAAATCATAGGCTATGTAACACCTCCCCACAAAGAAAAGAAATATACAAAGGAAATTTCTTATTACTCTAAAACAATCTGTCTAAAGTCTAGATAAGCAATCTGCAATAACATTTTCTTTACCCTTGACATGTTGTATGTCTAATGAATACTCCTGAAGAAGTAGACTCCATCTTGTCAATCTCTCATTTTTATCTTTAAACTTACTAAGGAATTTCAGTGGGTTATGATCGGTATAAATGACTATGGGGTCAAAACCAGAACTCAAATAAAATGAAAAATGCTGTAAATCCAAAATCAAGGCCAAAAGCTCTTTCTGAATAGTTTAGTAGTTCTTTTGAGGTGGAGTGACCTTCTTACTGTAATAAGATACAGGGTGTTCAATACCCTAATCATCCTCTTGCAGTAAAACAGCCCCAGCTCCTGTATCACTAGCCTCAACAGTCATCTTAAAAGGCTTCGCAAAATTTGGAGTAGCGAGCACTGGCTGTCTTAATAGGATAGCTTTTCGTTTACTGAAAAAGGATTCACAGTTATCGGTCCAGACAAATTTAACTCCCTTTTTCAGTAGGTCTGTAAGTGGTGATACAAGGATTTAAAAGTCAAGAACAAATCTCCTGTAATAACCTACCATTCCCAAAAATCTTTGTAGCTCATTCCTACTTTTAGGTATGGGAAGATCACTTATAAGATGAACCTTAACTTCTGGTGGTGCAATGTGTCCATCACCAATTACGTACCCAAGGTACTGAA
Organism: Coenobita brevimanus; assembly: GCF_032717465.1. Lineage (NCBI taxonomy): Eukaryota > Metazoa > Arthropoda > Malacostraca > Decapoda > Coenobitidae > Coenobita > Coenobita brevimanus. Next base: position 21,643,419 of record NC_137000.1, on the reverse strand, counting down.
CTTTAGCTTGACCAAACTCACACTTTGATAAATTAGCTACAAGATTAACCTGAACCAAACTCTCAAGAAATTTACTGACATGGCATAGGTGATCTTTCCAGTTATCACTGAAGATTAATACATCATCAATATAAACAACACACCCTGCCAAACCCTCTGTTACAACATTCATGAGCTTCTGAAAAGTGGCTGGTGCATTCTTCATACCATATGGCATTACAGAACATGCAAAAGTCTTTGCTAGTGTTACAAAACATGAGGTCTCCCTAGCACGTTCAGTCATAGGTACTTGCCAGTATCCTTTCAACAAATCAAACTTACTTATGTACCTAGCCTTTCCGATCTTGTTTATGCAATCTTCCACGCGAGGGAGAGGGTAAGTGTCTGTTTTGGTTATCTGATAAACACGTCTGTAGTCGATGCAAAGCCGCTGTGACCCACCTGGCTTAGGGACTAGAGTGACAGGAGAACTCCACTCGCTCTAACAGGGCTCAATCATCTTGTGGTCCAACAGGTAGCCAAGCTCCTTCTGGATGAGAAGAACTTTCACTGGGTTCAATCGGTAAGGAGGCAGTTTAATTGGCTTTGCGTCTCCAACATCGACATCATGCATCAACACAGTGTTTCTTCCTGGAGTGGCAAGGAACACTTGCGGGTACTCCTGCAGTAATGCCGAAAACTCCTGCCTTTCCTTAGGAGCTAGATGAGAAAGCTTAGTCTAGAGATCATTCATGATATCAGGATTCTTCCTCAAACTATCACTCAGGCTCATGCTGCATGGGAGAACTTCACTTCCAGACTCGGGTGGAAGAGCTACAGTGCAGACTGGGTTATTTTCGTCCCGCCTGTGATATTACTTTAGCATGTTGATGTGACAAAGTTGCTTGTTCCTTCTACGATCTGGTGTGGCGATGACATAGTTGACATCACTGACTTTCTTCTCCACGAAATAAGAACCACTAAACTTGGCTTGAAGAGGTTCCCCATGCACCGGTAGCAGAATCAAAACCTGATCTCCTGGCTGAAAGTCGCGTAACCTGGACTTCTTATCATACCAAGTCTTCATCTTCTCCTGAGCAGCTCCTAAATTCTCTCTCGCCAGCTGTAAAGCAGTGGACACCCGTTCTTTGAACTTCATCACATACTCCAGTAGGTTGACGTCATCTTCCTCTGACAGCCAGCATTCCTTGAGTAGCTTAAGGGGTCCTCTTACTTCATGGCCAAACAGTAGTTCAAAGGGTGAGAAGCCCAGTGATTCATTTGGAGATTCTCTTGCGGCAAGTACAACGAATGGAAGACCTTTATCCCAGTCTTTCTGATGTTCCAAACAGTATTTTCTGAGCATCGATTTGAGTGTTTGATGATATCTCTCCAACGCTCTTTGAGTCTGGGGATGGTAAGCTGAAGACGTGATCTGGGTGATGCCCAACTCTTTCAGAGACTGCTTGAAAACATTTGACATGAAATTACTTTCCCTTTCTGACTGTACCTCCTTGGGCAGACCAAACTTGGTGAAGAACCCTAGCATTTCCTTAACCACGTTCTTTGCTGAGATATTTCTAAGTGGAATGGCTTCAGGATAACGAGCAGCCATATCAATCAGGGTCAACACGTAAGAAAATCCTGAAGAAGGCTTAGGAATATGGCCCACAATATCCAGCAACACACGGGTGAAAGGCGCCTCAAAAGGAGGAATGGGAACTAGAGGTGCAACCTTTTTGGTCTGATTACACTTCCCCACAACTTGACAGGTGTAACAAGACTTACAATACAAAGAAACATCTCCGAAGATACCTGGCCAGTAGAAGTGTTTCAAAATGCGTGCCACAGTCTTCCTCACTCCAAGGTGTCCTGCCAAACTGGAATCATGAGACACTCTAATGATATCCTACCTACAAACACGAGAGATGACAACTTGATGTACAACCTCCCATTCACTGTCGGCTGATGCTGTTGGGGGTCTCCACTTTCTCATAAGTACTCCTGACTTTATATAATAACAAGTAGAAGCACCAGCTGACTCTTCCTCACTGCAAGCAGAGTTAGCTAGACCTTTCAACTCAGGGTCAGCAACCTGCAACTGAACCAACTCTTGACGAGACAAATTATCAACACTACGGGGTACTGCCTCATCTGGTGAGTGGTCCAAATTAGCAAGAAAAGTGTCAGCTAGGATAACATCATCATCATCATCATTATCCTCTAAGTCACCAGTAACCTTAGACTTAGCCCTAGTGACAGCACATGCAGAGAACACATCAGGGATATCACAATCCTTGGTCGCAGTCACTGGCTCACTAGACAACTGAGGAGCTGGACACTCTTGACTTCCACCAATATCATTTCCAAGTAAGAAAGTTATACCTGACATTAGGAGTGTCTCAACCAACCCTACCATAACGGAACCATTAACAAAACCAGACTCTAAATTCACTCTGCACAGAGGGACAGAGAAGTAATTATTCCCTACACCTTCTAAGATTACAGTTTCATCAGAGGAATTAACATTAGAGCCTAGAACACTGGTCAGCATAAGGGATTGGCAAGCACCTGTATCACGATATATTTTAACTGATTTCCTGTCATTACTCTCCAGAGGACTGACAAAACCATCAGACAGAAAATTAGCACATGAACTCTTGAGAGTGTCACCCACGTTACTGCTCAAAAGAGGAGCTTCATCATGAGAATTTAATTTACCCCTCAAAGCAGGTTCAGTTAACTCGGTTAAAGAATTCTGGGAACTCTCAAGAGTGGACACTAGACTAATTGACTGAATATTTAAAGACTGCTTTTTGTTCACATCACGCTGTCTCCTGAAACATTTCTCCGTAGTATGACCAAGCTTTCTACAATAAGTACATTTACTTTTCTGAAATCTAGAGGTGGAGCTGTTATTTACTTCTTGAGAAACATCATCTTTATTCTCTTTCCTGTTACCTGTACTCTGAGTAGAGGCAACGTACTTACTCTCAGCTTTCCTTTTTTCTTTAGAATATCTCTTGTGAGTGAGAACATATTCATCAGCTAAAACTGCAGCATCAGACAAATTATCTATTCTTTTCTCATCAAGATATAGGCTTACATCTTTATTAATACACCTTTTGAAATCCTCCAGCAAAATCATCTGCTTAAATTTATCAAAATCAGAATTTACATTCTTAGAATTTAGCCACTGCTCTAGCAGATCTTCTTGATTTTTGCATACTCAACATGGGATTGCTTATCTTGCTTATAAGTTGTCCTAAATTTTACTCTATAGGCTTCAGGAACAAGCTCATAGGCCTTAAGAATCATGCTCTTAACTACATCATAATTATCAGATTGATCCTGAGGCAAAGATGCATAAGTTACTTGAGCTTTACCGGTGAGAACACTCTGTACGAGTACTGGCCAATACTTTTGGGGCCAATTAAAACATGTAGCTACCCTCTCAAACAACTGAAAATACTTTGTTAAATCTATCTATCTATCTATCTATCTATATACCTAGCCTGCTTCCCCCAAGGAAAGGGATGTAGCCGAGACAGGACGACACACTCCCCATTTACTCATCCATTCAAACACATTCATTCACATCTTTGCCCCAAAGGGGAGAACGGACAGATCCTCACCGCACCACACCGCACAAGGGTCAACTGCGCAATGCAATCAGTGACATCCGCAGCAGGGCCCGACAGCAGAACTGGTTTACCCCTGCCACATCATAACAGACCCATCCCCTTACCCGCACCTGACCTGACTAGTTGATCAGACCCAATGCAGGAGAATATCCCCTCAGGGCTGCGTCATCACTTATTCATTCACAATTTCTCTCCATTTATTTCTGTCACGCACAGCCACTCTTCCTTGCTCAACAGAAATCCCTCTCGCATCCAGCACTCTCTTCACACTGTCCATCCATCCTATTCGTGGTTTTCCTCTCAGCCTTACACCTCTCACATCAGATCTAGTTATCTTTTTCACCAATCGCTCATTATCCATTCTCTCCATATGCCCAAACCATCGCAACACCCTCTGCTCAACTCTACCAGCCATCTCCCGAACAACTCCAGTTCTTCTTCGCACTTCAACATTTCGCACCCGATCCATATACGTCACTCCACACATACTTCTCAGACACCTCATCTCCATTACATTCAAACTTTTCCTCTCTGCTACACCCATATTCCATGTTTCAGCCCCATATAACGCAGTCGGTGCCACAAGACCCTCATACAGCCTTCTCCTTACTTTCATTCTAAGCGAACGACATTTAAACACTTTTTCCATTCCTCCCAGCACCTTTCCTACTTCATTTATTCTAAACTTCACTTCTCCATCTGTTCTTCCATCCACAGCAACATGTGACCCTAGATATTTAAAACAATCTACCTCCTCAAGCAACTCACCATTCAAAACTATATTCATCCCCCTACCTTCTATCAACCTCGTACACTTCATCACTTTACTCTTATTCTCATTAACTTTCAATTTCCTCCTTTCACACACCCTTCCAAACTCCTCTACCAACTGTCTCAATCTCTCCTCTGATTCAGTCACCAGTGCAGTATCATCTGCAAACAGCAACTGCTTCAGATTCCACTCTCCACCATCAACATTCACCAGACTCAGACCTCCACCTACAACTCTTGCATTCACCTCCCTTACAACACCATCCATGTAAATATTAAACAACCAAGGCGACATCACACATCCCTGTCGCAGCCCCACTCTCACGGGAAACCAATCACTCACAGCATTTCCCACTCTTACACACGCTCTACTATTTACATAAAAACTTTTCACCCCTTTTAGTAACCTACCATCAAGTCCATACAATCTTAAAACAGTCCACAAAGCCTCCCTATCAATTCTATCATACGCTCTCTCTAAATCCATAAATGCCCAAAACACATCCTTGCCTTTCGGTAAATACTTTTCACACACTTGTCTCACAGCAAACACCTGATCAACGCATCCCCTACCTCTCCTAAAACCACACTGCTCATCACCAATCACTCCCTCTGTACCCTCTCTCACTCTCATAATTAACACTCTACCATACACCTTACCTACAACGCTCAACAGACTTATACCCCTAAAGCTAGTACATTCATACTTATCACCCTTGCCTTTATACAACAGGACCACACAAGCACTTGCCCAGTCAATTGGCACCATACCTTTCTCAAAGCACACATTCAACAATCTTACTAACCAGTCAGCAATAGTCACTCCACCACCTTTCAGGCATTCCACAGCACACCCATCCATACCTGCCACTTTCCCTGTTTTCATCTCCTTTACTGCCTTCTCCACTTCCTCCTTCGTGATCAAAGAATCATTCAACTCTCCCAACACATTTATTCCTTGCACCCTTCCATCCGCGCCCCACTGTAGGGGGTCACCTTGACGTGGTGGTGGGGCTTGAAGCATGGTTGGCAGTGCCACCTACTTGGGAGGCAAGCCTACCTTTGTAGGGTTCGGCATTTGTCGGCCTTGTGGACCAAGCACCCCCTACATCACTGGTAGAGGAGGCCTCCTGGTGATGTCAGTCCCTGCCCATTTGCCATCTAGGGCGGGACTGTTGCCTCCCCACGTGTTTGCCGTGCGTGGCGTCCCGTAATGCTGGGAGACGGGAGTCCTGGAGGTTGAGCGATGCTGCATGGTGCGCCCTGCAGCTAGCAATACACCTCTTTGGTCCCTTATTCTGGCTAGACAGGTGGCCTGGTTGGGCCCGACCAGGTCAATCGGCTGGTCACTGGCTAGCCATCCAGGCTAGTCACCTAGTGGCTTTAGGGTCAAGCAGGCACCGGGGGACCTGGTGGCTCCTATCGTCCTGGAGTCACCCTTGTCAGGGTCCCTTGGTGGTTACCTGCGTATACTCTCCTGCTACCTCTGGGGTCGCCAGTGGTGTTTATCCCTGGCATATGACCTCCCCTTGTTGGACTCCGTGGTGGGTGGAGGGGTGGGGGAATGAAGTTCTTGCAAAATAATATGGGTGACACACAAAAAAATGTTGACGACACTGCCACTGTCCCAGGAAGTTCTCCAGACTGCCCCACCCTCATAGCCACTCTACAGCCTTTCCAAGCCACTGGTGACTTTCCTCCTTTGCCCCAGCGTTCAACTGGGACTAGGAGGAGGCCACGTCTGGTTGGTTCGGCTGTCGAGTTCGGCTCAGATAATACTATGCCTGAACATTTTGCTAAGTATCTGGTGCTCAGATCCTCCATAGGTGGATCTGTGCTGGATACTGATATATTTAAATTACACCGTAATATTATTTCAGCATGTGGCAGAGAACCCCGAATAACCTCACAGGGCGATGGATGCATCCTTATAGAAGTATCGTCTCCTGAAGAGAGCTTAAGACTATTGAATTGGACCTCAGCTTCTGGATCAGAGGTTTCCTGTACTCCACACAGTACATTTAACCAAAGTAAAGGAGTGATTTTTTCGCGTGATCTCCTTCGATTCTCGGAGGCCAGGTTGTTGGAGGAACTGCAGGCTTCAGGCGTGGTGAAAGTTGAACGCCTCCAGAAGAAGATCGACGGTATTTTAACCCCGAGTCCAACATTGTTCCTAACATTCGACAGATTGACACTGCCTACATCTGTGAAGCTCGCTTGGCTGTCACTTCCTGTGAAGCCCTATGTGCCTACCCCAAGGCGGTGTTTCCACTGTCAGGGATATGGCCATGTCAGCAAATTTTGCCGCCGTGCACAGGCTGGACTTCCTGGTATTTGTGTTTCTTGTGGTGGATCAAGCCATTCCAACGACTGTACAGGACCTATTAAATGCTACCACTGTGGAGGTCCTCATGCTGTCTCATCAAAAAATTGTCCAAGATTCTGCCTTGAAAAGGAGATCCTATCCATTCGTACACGTGAGAGGGTTTCATTTCCTGAAGCCCCAAAGAGAGCCCACACACTCTTCTTTCAGCCGGGAATTACCTATGCTTCTGCTCTTTCTAGAACATCAATGCGACTCCCTGTATCTCAGAGGCAGCCTCGACCCACTCCAGTACCCACAACTTCCACTCACGATATGCAGAATGCTGTCCCCAAGGTTAGTACTGCAGGTAAGAATGATGTTTTCCCAACTGCTACTCTGACTGTTTCCTCTCCCACTTCGGTGACTGACGACTTGCACACTTCTGTGGTGGTGGCAGATGTCCACGTTGATCGGACTTCTCCCGCCGTAGCCACTATGCCTGAGATTCCATCTGCCCCTGGTAAACGTCACCGTTGCTCGTCAGAGTCCTCTGATTCTGAGGACCGGCCACCTAAGGTCTCTGTTGTTGACCCTTCTGTTAACACCTCTCCTGTTCCCTCTCTTCCTAAGGTTACAGTGAGGGAGCCCACTCCTCCACCTGCTTCGAAGCCTATGGCTTCGGCAGAGGTGAGTTCTGGGGCGGGCTCCTCGTCGGCTGTCCGGCCCTCACTGAGTGGGGAGGGCAGGAAGCCATTACCCTCTCGGTCTTCAGAGTCTTCGGATCCTGAGGGAGCTCGGTCGCTTGCTGCTGAGAGGTCTGACAAGACAGAAACTGCAGCTCCTGGTCCGCCTGTGAACCAGTCCCAGCCCGAAGAGGATGTTGGGCGGACCCTTAGTGCTTCGGATCCAACACTCACGATATCACCTTCACAGGGTTCTGACCCTGTACAGTCCACTTCCACATCTGGAACTTCTAGTGTTGCCACTGGCCGCCCTGCACTGCCAAGGGCTCCATCCAGGCCACCTTCCAAGCAGGCTGGTATGCCCACTCCAAGAAGGAGTGTGGTAAAACATCCTTTCTCGTCCTCTCGTTTGCCCACAGATGTTCGACAGAGGGTGCGGGTTTCTGGTGCTGGGCAGGCCCCTGCAAAGGGCCTTCATAAGCATCAATCCAAACCCTCTCACTTGTCAAGTGTACAGTCCCGCACTTAATCATTCCTCCATTATGGGTTCTATCATCCAGTGGAACTGTCAAGGTTTACGTGCTAACTATGAGGAACTTTGTCATCTTGTTTCTCAATTTACTCCTCTGTGCATGTGCATCCAGGAGACCATGGTAGGTGATGCTGTTCCTTCTGGTCCCTCTGGCTACCATGCCTTTTATTCAGATCCTGTGCCGGGTCAAGGTCGTCATGGAGGTGCTGCTATCTTCCTTCGCGAGGATATTCCATGCAGTCATATGGACATCTCTACTCCCCTGCAGGCTGTCGCTGTCCGGATGTTTTTACGTCGGCAGTATACAGTTTGCAGTCTTTATCTACCTACTAGTGCAACTGTTGAAAGGGCGGATCTGGAACGCCTTATTCATGGCCTTCCTTCTCCCTTTCTGTTACTAGGCGATATGAATGGTCACCATCCACTATGGGGAAACAGTGAGGCCAACCCTCGGGGTGTTATGCTGGCCTCTTTAGTGGAAGATGAGGAGTTAGGCATTTTAAACTCCAATATAATGACTTATTTCCATAGCCAGACAGGAACTTTTACTGCCATTGATTTGTCCTTATGTTCAGCTGATGCTCTTTTAGATTTTAACTGGGATGTGTTGCCAGACCTGTATGGCAGCGACCACTTTCCGTTACTCTTAACTGCTAGTGCAGGTGGACCTCAGCCACGTCTTCCTCGCTGGCTTCTGGATAAGGCAGACTGGCCATATTTCAGGGAATTAAGTTCCATTTCCCTTTCTGTCAATGAGTTTGGCTGTCTTACGGAGGCTGTGTCATATTTCAATACCGTGCTGCACTCAGCAGCCCTATTATCTATTCCAAAAACAAAGGGTCAGTTTCCTAAACGTCCAGTTCCTTGGTGGAACTCGGAGTGTAGTTCCGCAGTGAGAGCCAAACGAATCGCCTTCTCACGACTTCGTCGTCACCGTGGGGATCCTCAGTATTTGGTGGCGTATCAGAGGGCACGAGCTCATATGAGGCGGGTCTTAAAGGAGGCCAGGCGTTCGTCCTGGAAGGATTATGTTTCCTCCATCAATTCGAGGACTTCCATCACCCAGGTGTGGAACCGGGTAAAGAAAATTTCAGGTAAATTTACTGTTCCATCCCCTCCTGTTTTATCTGCACCAGGTGGAACTGTGGCTGATCCATTTGCTGTTGCAGAATTGCTTGCTGACCATTTTGCCAGTGTGTCAAAGAAGGATGCAGATACACCTTTGGCTTGCCGCCGTCGGCGCCTAGAATCTCGTGGTCTCAGTTTTGCCTCTGCTGGGGAGAGCCTTACAATGTTCCATTTTCAATTTTTGAACTCCAGTCAGCTCTGTCGCAGTGCCATGATTCCTCTCCTGGTTTTGATGATATTCCTTATGCCTTTTTACGCCACCTGTCTGATGAGTCCCTGTTGTTTTTGCTTTCACTGTTTAATAAGATCTGGTGTTCTGGGGAGTTTCCGGCTTGTTGGGGTGTTGCTGTAGTTATCCCCATCCCCAAACCAGGTAAGGATCACCTACAGGCGACGAATTATCGGCCTATTTCTTTGACGTCTTGTATATGTAAAGTTTTGGAAAAGATGGTCAATGTTAGGCTTGTGTGGTTTTTAGAGAGAGGTGACTTCTTATCCCCTGCCCAGTATGGTTTTCGAAAAATGCGATCTACCTCTGATGCATTACTGTCCTTGGAATCTTCTGTCTGTGAGGCTTTTTCCACTAACCAACACCAGGTCACGGTCTTCTTTGATCTGGAAAAGGCATATGACACTGCATGGCGTCATGGTATTTTACTCTCTCTTCATGAGTTTGGTCTTCGTGGGCGCTTACCTGTTTTTATTCAACAGTTTTTATCTAACCGAATTTTAAGGGTGCGAGTGGGAGGAGTGCTTTCTAATGCCCGAGCACTAGAAGATGGAGTACCACAGGGGAGTATCCTTAGTGTCACTCTGTTCGCTGTAGCCATTAACAGCGTCATCAGTGTACTTCCTGATGGTGTACAAGGATCACTATATGTTGATGACCTCTCGATTTCCTTCACTGCGTCTAGAATGTCTCTGATAGAGAGGAAGTTGCAGCTGGCTTTCAATAGAATTTCTGACTGGGCAGAAGCACGCGGTTTCCATTTTTCTTCAGCAAAGACAGTGGCTATACATTTTTGTCGTCTTCGAGGAGTCCACCCAGACCCTGACTTGTATCTCTATGGTAGAAGAATATCCTGTGTAGAAGAAACGCGGTTTCTGGGTCTTCTGTTTGATAGAAGATTAACCTGGGTTCCTCATATTCGTTCTGTTAAGGTGGCTTGTCTTAAAGCTTTGAGTCTTTTGAGGGTTTTAGCTCATACCTCTTGGGGTGCTGACCGTCAGACCCTCCTCCTCTTGCATAGGTCTCTTATTCTTCCTAAAGTTGAATATGGGTGTGAGGTCTACTCCTCTGCAACAGATGCCCGCCTCCGGTTGTTAAATTCTGTGCATCATGCTGGTGTTCGTCTGGCAACCGGGGCATTCAGATCATCCCCAATTCCAAGTTTGTTGGTAGATGCTGGTGTACTCCCCTTGGACTTGCGGCGCCAGTTGCTAATGATGAGGTGTTGGTATCGTCTTCACCGCATTCCAGACTCAGTTTCTTGTGCCATTGTCTCACAGGATTCCCGATCTTCTGTTTTTGAGACCCGTCCCAATTTCCCAAAGCCATTTGGTTACAGGGTCCGGTCTGTTATGCTAGCCCTCTCTCTCCCGAGACTGGCAATTTGTCCACATCGGATCCCAAGGGTGGGTTCTTGGCTACTCCCTCGCGTGACATTCTGTAGGTCCGTTGTTGAAAAAAGGGCTCACTTCCCTCTCAGGTGTCCCTCTCTCTCTTTTTAGAACATGCCTCCATTCATGAGGGTTCTGTCCCCGTCTATACTGACGGGTCTAAGACTGATTCTGGAGTAGGATTTGGTGTTGTCTTCCCTTCCTTTAGTAGAGGCGGTAGCCTTCCTGGCGTTACTTCAGTGTATACAGCAGAACTGACTGCAATTTTGTATGCTCTTAAAATCATCTTTACTCTCCGCCAATCCGTTTTTGTGATTTATAGTGACTCACGTAGTGCTTTGTCTGCACTGGAGTCTTTTAATGCATCCCATCCATTGGTTTTATCAATTTTAGAGTGGCTTTTTCTACTTGGCCGCCGTGGCCGCCGTGTAGACTTCTGTTGGGTTCCTGCACATGTTGGTGTGGTGGGCAATGAGAGGGCAGATACTTTAGCTAAAGCTGCGTCTTTTCAACAGCCCCCAGCTGACTACCCACTACCTGTTTCTGATGTAACACCTTACTTGCGGTATGCAATTCGTACGTGTTGGCAGAGGCACTGGGATGGTGTTTCTCACAATAAACTAAAAGAAACCTTTCAGAGAGTGGTTGTGCCAAGGGTTCTTCCCTCTATGCCTCGGCGAATGGAGGTGGCTCTTGCTAGGCTTCGCATTGGGCATTCTCGGCTTACACATGGGTTCCTCATGTGTGGTGAAACTCAACCGTACTGTGATGACTGCCTCGTTCCCCTTACTGTCCGTCACTTGCTGGTCGAATGTCCGAGTCTGGGGGCCTGCGTCAGAGGTTCCTTCATAGGCATGGGGGAGCAGATGGTGCCTACTGTTTATCCTCGATGCTTGGTGAGGCCTCTAACGATTTTACTGATGTTTTTAGTTTTCTTCAGGAGGCGGGCCTCCTTCCACTTTTATAAGAAATTATTTTATAAATCATTCTTTTATTACTTTTAGTGTTTTATTCCTATTAACAGATATTAACTTTATTTTGAATAGACACTTTTTATTTTTGCCGTGCCTTCAACTTTGTCATCCGGCGGCATATGACCCTGGCAGTTGCGCCGCCAGATTGTAATTATTTTCAATCAATCAATCAATCAACCTTCCATCCGCCACAATCTCGCCACCCTTTCCTCCTCTACATTTAACAATCTTTCAAAATGCTCTGCCCATCTCTTCCTTACTGCATCCATCTCAATTAACATCCTTCCATCCTCTGCTTTTACTCGTTCTTCCTTCCCAGACTCTCCCTTTCGCACCCTTTTCACCTCCTTCCAAAACATTTTCTTATTCTGTTGAAAATTCTCTGTCAGCCGCCTACCCCACCTCTCATCTGCTGCCACTTTAGCATCACGCACAGCCCTTCTCGCTCTATTCCTCTTTTCCTTATACCTTTCATATGACATCTCATCCTTCCTCTGCAGCCACACTTCATATGCACGTCTCTTCTCAGCCACAGCCATACTTACTTCCTCGCACCACGATTCACTTCCTTTTCTTACACCACCACCCACACGTCTCACACCACACACCTCTTCTGCATGCCCCACCACAGCACTCTTAAACAACTGCCATTCCTCCTCCACACTGCCATTTTCCCGATCTTTCACTGTGTTCCACTCATCTTTCAATTTCTCCTGATACTCTATCTTTTTCTCTCTTTTATCCAACTCACTTTCAAAACCTCCCTGCCACACCTAACCCTCCTAGCTCTCACCTGATCTCTTACCTACTCTTAACTTTCCCTCCACCAGGTAGTGGTCAGACATACCTCCACCCTCCCCTCTCAGAACTCTCACATACAACAATCTTCCTATTACATTCCTAGACACAACCACATAGTCCATCAAAGCTCTATCAACAACCCTTCCACCCTCCTGTCTCACCTATGTATACTTCTAAATATCTTTCTTCTCAAACAGCGTATTCCCAATCACCATCTCTCGCTCAACACACATCGCTATCATTCGTTCCCCATTTTCATTTCTTCCAGGCACACCATGCATACCAACTACGCCTTCAACTGCTACATTTCCCACTCTAGCATTCAGATCTCCCATCATTACCACATTCACATTCGCTCCAAAACTCTGCAGACACTCATCGACATCATTCCAGAAAGACTCCCTCTCTTGTTCATCCCTTTCACTACCAGGCCCATGTGCACTCACAAACACCCACAACTCACATTCAAATTTCGCTTTCACCCACATCAGTCTCGATGACACCTCCTTCCATTCAATCACACATTTCCGTACTTCCGAACTCACTAACAAGGCCACACCTTCTCTTGCCCTTCCTCTATCAACATCTGACAATCTTCCATTCACACTTCCAAACATAGATTCTCCCTTCCCTCTCATCTTCGCTTCACTCAGGGCTAACACATCCAACTTTCTTCTCACAAATATTCTCCCATTCTCCTCCCTTTTAGCTTCAATCGTACTACATCCACGCACATTCATAGACCCAATCTTCAGGGTACGGGGATAACTCCATCCCCCATCCCTTTCTCTGGCCTGTCTCTTTTTAGGAACTAAAAAACAGAGGAGGGGGTCCCTAGTTCCCTCACCCCGCCCCTTTTAGTCTCCTTTTACGACACGCAGGGAATACGGTGGCAGTATTCTTCCTAACACAACCTGGCCGCAGAGTAGTAGTACCACCCCATAATGCGGCCAGGTTGTGTCCCCCCCGCCACAGGGGACAAGTTTAACATTTTTGGCCACATCAAAATCATCATAGCTAGATGATCCAGTTCCACTTTGTTTCATGCGATACTCATGGTCTGCCTGAATCCTAGCAATTTCAATTTGTGCCTGTGCCTCCTGAATACGAGCCTGAGACTCAGCCTTCTTAGCACGAGCCTCCTGCAAGGGTAGCTGTAACTTAGCTATTTCAATCTGCTTTTGCTCATCTGGAGGAGTTACATTAAACAAGCTTTTATTAATCATGTCAACAATTTGATCTTTAGAATGATGAGAGTGAACAGCAATTCCCAATTGTTGAGCAACAAGCTTAAGTTCATTCTTTGTTCTTTTTTCTACATCACACACTGTTTGCACATTTGACAAAAAATCTTTGGCTTCATCAAGAGTAGTAATAGTAGACATCATGAATAAATCACAGTCACAAAATATCAAGCAATATCCTTATGATAAAATCCTGAATATCCTGATAAGAGGTCGCCAATTTATGTTACGGAACAGCGAGAGATAATGAAAACTTCAAGTGAGAATACTAAAATCACTACTGTCCCGCAAAGTTCCAGGTTCAAAACAAAAGAGTTAGGTAAAATTACAAGTTAAAGTTTAATGCTCAAACTAACAACTAAACATTCAGGACTCATAAGGATAATGTAATGGCAAAACAGGTTACATATATGGTTAACTGCAATAGCCTCTATTAACATGAATTTAGCAAGAGCAAATTTATCTAAGTCATCCCTGATAAATGAGAAAACCGGATAATGCTCAGTTAAAGCAAGATATATTATTACAGATACAAAATATTATTAATAATGGCTGACATTAAAACTCTACATGAATCACAAAAAACCTTACCAGGACTACGAACCAACGCCTTAGGCCATACAGTACAAGAAAAATGGTAACAACACTTATACTCAAATTATACAGAGGCTAGATGGCTGGAGACTTCCTGAGCACTACAAAAATAATAATACACTATACAGGGGAGGACAGAGATGTGAACAAAATGAGGAGTAGATCTAAGTGGCAACTAATGCAGAGACTGAGCTCATTATATAGGGGGCCGGCAAAGCTTGATTCAACTTGCAAGAAGGACGCGCAAATGAGGGCACAGAGGACGAAGAGTTGACACTCCTGCTCTGAACAACAGAAAGAACGACTCAGTCTACTAAATATATATATATATATATATATATATATATATATATATATATATATATATATATATATATATATATATATATATATATATATATATATATATATATATATATATGATCATCATCCGGACCTCCTTTCCCACCCTAGGGCAGGGTGAGAAGTAACAATGTCCAGACAGCCCAAAATTGCCCAATCCAATGAGCTATGCTTCCATTCACTCATCATTCAAGATCCAGGAATCCTGGCTCTATCGGATATGCCAAAAACATTTTCACCACATTCTGCAGCTTCACATAGTCGTATCTGACAGAGTCAATCCAGACGCTGCCACATTAAAAAGGGGTGCCAAGAATCCCTGATCATGCACTTCACCTCACAAAATTCATCCAGCCAGCTCGATCTCCTGTCAGTTTCCTAGCCTCACCGACTTCCAAATCTCTCTTCCTCACCCTTTCATCCACCATATCTCTCCACTTTCTCCTTGGCCTACCTCGCCTCCTCCCTCCTTTAAATTCACTCAGATATACCTTTGTCACCGCTCTATCGTTATCCATTCTCTCCACATGACCACACCATCTCAGTACACTCCTCAATTCTGGTATCCACCGACTTCCTCACATCGCATCTTTCACGAATCACAGTATTTCGTATCCTATCCACCCTCTGTACTTCACATACCCGGTACATTCCTCAGCAGTCCCATCTCCACTGCTCTTACTCTTGACTTTTCATTTTCATGCCACACCATAGTTTCACATCCATATGTTAACGTTGGCACTAACACTCCTTCATGTAAGCCTCGTGCAGCTGCAACACTCAAGCCTCTGTTTCTTATCAAGGCCTTCATTGCACCAGCTACTTTTCTTCCTTGTGTCACTCTACTTTCAACTTCTTTTGCACATTTTCCTCTCTTTTCTATCACTGTACCCAGGTATTTGAACTCTCTCACCAATTCCAGTCTCTCTCCATTCACTATTACATTGCACTGGGAGTCACCTTCTCGCACAATAAACATCACTTTACTCTTTTCTGCATTTACTCTCAAGGAACGACGCTTACAGACATCAGCAAAACTCTTCACTAGCCTACTAAGTTCTTGTCCGGTACTTGCAAGCAATACTGCATCATCAGCATACATCAAATTTGAGATATTCCATCCATCACCATTCATTACCATTGCCATCCCTCTCTCCATTACTCGTGTTTTCACTTCTTTCATCACCCCATCCATATATATATCGAACAACCATGGGGACATCACACAACCTTGTCGCATGTCTACACTGATCGTGAACTATTCACTTAGATGCTCATTAACCCTTACACAGGCTTCACTACCAACATAAAACTCTTGACGGCACCTAGCAGCTTACCCTCTACACCGTACATGCGCAAAACTTTCCACAATCCTTCTCTGTCCACTTTGTCATATGTTTTTTCCAGATCCATGAATGCCATAAACACCTTATGGTCCCTCACAAGCCTTCTCTACTATCTGTCTCACTGCAAATATTTGCTCCGCACATCCTCTGCCAACTCCTAAAGCTACCCTGTTCATCACTCACTAGGACTTCCGATATCTCTCTTACTTTCTCTATAATAATTCTTCCATATACCTTCCCTACCACACTCAGTAAGCTTATGCCACGATAATTCTTGCACTCACTTCGCTCACCTTTATTTTTGTACAGGGGTACAATCACAGCCTTTTTCCACTCTGCAGGCACAGTTTCACTCATCCATGCCCTCTTACATATCTCCAACAAGCACTTCATTCCATTCTCTCCACTACACTTAAGCATTTCTGCATACACATCATCAACCCCAGCTGTTTTCCCATTTTTCAGCCGCTTCACAGCATTCTTCACCTGTGCGAGTGTCACTTCTCCTGGCACTGCATTCCTTCTTTGAACACCCCCAAAACCAATCATGTTTACAGCTGCTCTGCTCTTTCTATTCCCATTCATCAGGCTTTCAAAATATCCTTTCCATCTGGTCGTTACTTCATCTCCATGGGTTAATAATCTACCACCTACATTCACACCATCTCATTTCTTTCTGCTTTCACTTCTACACTTCTGCACCTCTTTCCAGAATAACTTTCTATTTTCAGAGTAGTTCGCATTCATTTTTCTTCCTAGATCCTCATTTACCTCCTTCTTTTTCCTCTTCACTAGTCTTTTTACGTGTTTCTTACTCTCAACATATTCAGTTCTTATTTCAACTGAATCCCTATACTGTAACCACTTTAGCCACTTCTTCCTCTTTTCCTCCACTGCTCTATTTACCTCCTCATCCCACCATGCCGTACCTTTCTTCTTTGTTGTTACTCTTGGCACACGACACACCTCTTTAGCATTCCTAACTAAGCAATCCCTATATGCATTCCACAGTCTGTCCAGTTCCATTTCATTCCAATTCAGTAATTCTAACTGGTCCTCTACTTTGGTCCTTTATTCATCTGCCATTTCTTTGATGCCCCGCTTCTCAACTTTCACACTTTCGCCCTGCCTGCTCCTCTCTCTCCTGATCCACCTCATTCCTCTCAGCTTGATCTTGCATACCACAGTCATATGATCTGACAGACCTCCACATCGTCCTCTCACACCCCTCGTATCAGCAACCATTCCCGTCATCGACCTCTCTACGAGCACGTAATCAATCAGGTTTCTTGCAACACGATCCCCATTCCCTCTATACCACGATTATTTATGTGCATCTCTGTTACAAATGCACAATCTATATATATATATATAAACATTGAGTGAGTGGATGATAATTATATATATATATATATATATATATATATATATATATATATATATATATATATATATATATATATATAATTATATATATATATATATATATATATATATATATATATAAACATTGAGTGAGTGGATGATAATTTTATATATATATATATATATATATATATATATATATATATATATATATATATATATATTACCAGACGCCTCAATCCCGTTTGGGGTGGCCACAAACAAATCGCCTCCAAGTCGCCCTGTCCCTCGCAATTTCACTGCCCTGCTCCCAACTCACACCCCCTCCTCTCTCATATACCTCTCCACCCCATCCCTCCATCTCATCCTCGGCCTCTCTCTCCCTCTTCCCCCCTCCACCTCACTCACATACACTTTCTTCTTCAGTCTTTCACCCTCCATCCTCTCCACATGGCCAAACCACCTCAGTGTGTTCCTCATAACGTTTCCTATCACATCCACATCAACACCACAACGCTCCTTTATATACTCATTCGTCAGCCTGTCTCTCCATGTGACTCCACAGGCTCCTCTTAAATAACTAATTTCCACTGCTCTCACTCTTGACTTGTGTCCTTCCAACAATGTCCAAGCTTCACTTCCGTACGTTAGAGTTGGTATCACAATACTCTCATGTAGTAACTTTTTCACTTCCATGCTCACTTCCCTGTTTCTTATCACTACTTTCAAAGAACCAGCAACCTTTCTTCCCTGCTGTACCCTTTCAAGCACTTCACCCTCCAAACTTCCATCCTTACTCATCACTCTACCCAAGTACTTAAACGTACTCACATTTTCTAATTCCTCACCATCCAACCTCGCTGTACATTCACTAACTTCACCTCTCTCAAAGACCATCATTTTACTCTTCCCTACATTCCGTTTCTTACACATTCTCTCAAACTCATCCATCAAGCCTTGCAGCTCCCCTTCGTCTTCACTCAACAACACAGTATCATCTGCAAACAACAGTACAGGGAGTTTCCAAACACTATCCTCTCTCACCAGGGCCACTCCAACATCCACTACCCTATCTTGTACCTCTTTTATTACCCCATCCATGTACAGATTGAACAACCATGCCGACATAACACATCCCTGTTTCAAACCAACTTTCAAAGAGAAAAATTCACTTAGTTCACCATCCACACGCACTGCAGCCTTCGCACCATCGTACATACCCTTCACAGCATTCAACAACATCCCATCTACTCCATATATTCTTAACACTTTCCACAATCCTTGTCTATCCACCCTGTCATATGCTTTCTCCAAATCCATGAAAGCCGCATACAACTTCTTTCTCTTCTCTAGAAACTTTTCCACTAAAGATCTAAGAATGAATATCTGATCTACACAACCTCTTCCCTTCCTAAAGCCTCCCTGTTCTTCTCCAACTAATTTCTCTGTTCTTTCTCTAACTCTCTCTATAAGTATCCTACCATACACTTTTCCTATTATACTAAGAAGACAAATGCCCCTATGATTACCACACACTTCTTTTTCCCCTTTTCCTTTTTACAAGGGAATAATTATACCTGACTTCCAATCCTCCAGGACTCTACCTTCCTCCCAGGTCAATCTGCACATCTTCCATATCCATTCTACTACTATCTCTCCCCCATGCTTCAGCATTTCACCACACACTCCATCAATTCCTGGGGCTTTCCCCGATTTAACTTTCTTCATTGCTTCCACAACTTCTATCCTACTGATTTCTTCCTGTCTTCTCACCTCCCTCCTTCTCCCAGCCATTTCCCATATATATATATATATATATATATATATATATATATATATATATATATATATATATATATATATATATATATATATATATATATATGTATATATATATATATCTGTGTGTCTGTGTGTATAATATAATATATATGTATATAAAATATATATATATAATATATATATACATACATACATATAATATATATATACATACATACATATATAATATATATGTACAGTCACGCGTACTAATTTCTGCTCAGGGGTTACCCCTTCCTTCCCCCCTCTACCCTGGACAGAGAGAAGGGGGGAATCGCGAACAAATCTACCCCGCCTTCTACCCCCAACTCCCCCACCCTCCACCTCCAGCTGCCAGTTACTGATTAGACGCAAATTTTCTCATGTCCTGTAAACATGACTAAACTGTCGTTGCACACGCTTTCAACGGCCAAGATTTGGACTATATTTTTAGAATAAATTATTACCGTATTGAACTGCATTCTCAAATTTAAAATATTCACCAGCATTGTAATCCAGTGTCGTCCGCTGCACAATTCTGGGTTCCAGTGCTTACCTTTTCACTTCCCCCAGCTCTCTCTCTCTCTCTCTCTCTCTCTCTCTCTCTCTCTCTCTCTCTCTCTCTCTCTCTCTCTCTTTCTGAATTTACTTTTCCCACTCACCCTTTCTTTTTAAATTTATATAATTTTCTCTTTGCTTCTCTCCCCCTCTCCCCCTTCTCTCTCGTTCTTTGTCTTAAGTCTTCCCCGCCTCTCACCCCTCCCCTCCCCCCACCTTAGGCCTGATCAGCAGTCAGTTATACCGTCACCGCTCCTTCGTATATCATGTGCAGGCAACATTTATCACACACACTTAGGTCAGATGTATGGAAAGCTATTTTTTTTATATATATATATAATTATATTTCTCATTATGTGCCAAGTTCAAATAGAGAACACCAGACCAATGTTCGTAATTTTTATTAGAGTGACCGTTCCACTTCACATAGCTGGGTAGCTGGGCTTATAAACTGCACACACACACACACACACACACACACACACACACACACACACACACACACGACTTAAATTTTGCACTGACAGAGTGGCGACTACAAATATAATCATTCTAATAACTGGATCTGCTGACTCCAAACCTTCCCTGTCCCAGTCCAACTCCTCATTCAATAACCGGTTATTGAATGAGGAGTTTGACTGGGACAGGGAATGTTTGGAGCCAGCAGATCCAGTTGTTAGAATGACTATATTTGTAGTCGTCACGCTGTCAGTGCAAAATTTAAGTCGTGTGTGTGTGTGTGTGTGTGTGTGTGTGTGTGCAGTTTATAAGCCCAGCTACCCAGCTATGTGAAGTGGAACGGTCACTCTAATAAAAATTACGAACATTGGCCTGGTGTTCTCTATTTGAACTTGGCACATAATGAGAAATACAATTATATATATATATATATATATATATATATATATATATATATATATATATATATATATATATATATATATATAATTATATAAAATAGCTTTCCATACACCTGACCTAAGTGTGTGTGATAAATGTTGCCTGCACACGATATACGAAGGAGCGGTGACGGTATAACTGACTGCTGATCAGGCCAAAGGGGGGGAGGGGAGGTGGGAGAGGCGGGGAAGACTTAACACAAAGAACGAGAGAGAAGGGGGAGAGGGAGAGAGAAGCAAAGAGAAAGTTATATAAATTTAAAAAGAAAGAGTGAGTGGGAAAAGTAAATTCAGAAAGAGAGAGAGAGAGAGAGAGAGAGAGAGAGAGAGAGAGAGAGAGAGAGAGAGAGAGAGAGAGAGAGAGATGGGGGAAGTGAAAAGGTAAGCACTGGAACCCAGAATTGTGCAGCGGACGACACTGGATTACAATGATCACGAATATTTTCAATTTGAGAATGCAGTTCAATTCGGTAATAATTTATTCTAATAATATAGTCCAAATCTTGGCCGTTGAAAGCATGTGCGACGACAGTTTAGTCATGTTTACAGGACATGAGAAAATTTGCGTCTTATCAGTAACTGGCAGCTGGAGGTGGAGGGTGGGGGAGTTGGGGGCAGAAGGCAGGGTAGACTTGTTCGCGATTCCCCTTTTCCCTCTGTCCAGGGTAGAGGGGGGAAGGAAGGGGTAACCCCTGAGCAGAAATTAGTACGCGTGACTGTACCAACAAGATTAATTTTTTATCAGTCCCTATAAAAGCCATTGCAGAGTTGAATCTTCTCCACAGAGGAAGAGAGGAGCTGCTTCAATACACTGTTCTCCATGCTGGCGTTGTCTGGTGGGCAAAGGGGTTGCCTGTAGTGAGAGTTGTTTTAGTGAAAAGTTGAGCTTCGTAATGACAGACACAGACAGTGACAGAAGAGGTTTGTGTGTGTCTGTGCGTCTGTGTCTGTGTGTGCGCGCGCTGTCTTGAGGAAATAATTAATTCTTATGTGACAAAATCATAAAGGCAGAAGCTTCCGAGGGGTACTGGTGATGAAAATCCTTAAATTCGGCTCGGTTTAAATGGGATATCAGGTAGTGTGGGAAAGGAGGGTTTTTAGAGCATCTGTGACGAAGGAGGGTCTGGGAGCTGGTAGTTCATTTGTTTGTTTCCTTCCATCAGACGTCAGTGAAGAAGTAGAGAGTACATCTTTCCACCATTAGCTTATCCCAGACACTGTTTCTCATATGTATTTTTGGTTCCTTGCATGAAGTACTACAGTTGATTTCGTGAAGCATTTTATTTCGTTGTCTGTTTCCTTCCATCTGACGTCACTGAACAGATAGACAGTACGTCATTCCGTAATTTTCAAGGCATTTTTTTTCTTTGTATTCTAATCTTGCTGCATACATTTCTCCTCGATTTTTTTTATTACGACTTAGGATAAATTTTTGGAAGCTGTTAGTCATTTCAGGTGCCTGTTTCCTTTTGTCCTACGTCACTGAGTAGGGAAAGAATATATAGTTTTGTCATTTTAAAGAGTTTTGCTTTTTATATTACTCCATCTCACTTCTTTGCATCACGGTTTGGGAAAGATGTTCATTGGGTTATCTTCATTTGTCGTCGATGAGTAGGGAGAGAGTACGTCATTCCTTAAAGTTTCTCTCTCTCTCTCTCTCTCTCTCTCTCTCTCTCTCTCTCTCTCTCTCTCTCTGTAAGAATGAGAATAGTCCACTTTTATAATCTCACTCCTAAACGTGCTTTTAATATCCTTGTCAGTCCATCTGCGCAGGTTAATAAAGTTCTTCAAGTTCACGCCACAAGTAACCTAACATTATTATATTTCACTCCTGCTTCCCCTACACGGCTTTATCTGGCTTTACCACTTGATCTACACAATTATGGTTTCTGTTAGACTCTTGCTGCTTAGAGAATATTTGACCCAACCTAGGAAAGCCCCATCTAGGAGGAAGTACTAAAGGGTTTGCCTATTTTCTCTAGCTCGAAAATCCCTTCCAAACTTCTGTCTGTCTGTCTATCTATCTCTCTATCTATCTCTCTGTCTAACTATCTTCCTATCTATCTATCTATCTATCTGTTACCAGACGCTGTAATTCCGTAAAGGGTGGGCACAAGGGAATCGCCTCCACGTCTCTCTCCTTCCAATTCATACCCCTCCCCCTCTCATAGATCTCTCCATTCCATCCCTCCATCTCATCCTCGGCCTTCCCCTCCTCGTCACCCACATACACTCATCTAGTCAGTCTCTCATTCTTTCCACATAACCCAAGCATTTCCGAGTACTTCTCTTGACTGAATCACACCCACATCAACACAACTTTCCTTTACTTCCTTCAAACTTCCTTCTAAAGCTAATATTTTTTCTAGATATAGCTAAAATAAAACATGTCATCCTAGTGATGGGATGAGACTTTTTATATGAAATACATTGAAAGACTAAGTCACAAATATGTGTGAAATTACCCAGATGTCTTGAAACAGTAGACGAAAGCTTGATATTCCACTGTACTTTTTTTTTTCAGCGAGTTGTTCTTCCCTTAAATATATATGTGGCGGTGGTGTACTCGGTAGCGTACTCGTCTCGGAAACAAGAAGCCCCAGGTTCGATTCCTGGACGGACCATGAGAGCTTTAGACAGATCTCCTTTGCGCTATAGTTTGTTCATACCTAGAACTTAATCAGGGACCCTGATGTAAAAAGACACGTCGTTATTCTAGGTGAAGAAACTGCAAACTCTTAATGCACAGACATCCAACACCATCTGTGTCACCTGCATCCCACCTCGTCCCCACACACCCCTTCCCTGCACGATCTAAGCGATCGGGAGAAGGCTTCATGGCTGCAGCACCTAATAATATAGAGGTTCAGTCCTGTTGTGGACTATAAAGGATGCCATATCATCTTTTGTGTATGTATTTATTTATATGCACGGGCGCGCGTTTCTGTGTGTATGTGTGTGTCTGTGTGTTATTGAATGAGCTAAATTCTCTGAGATGGCTTGGCAATGTGGAGGCGATGGAAAATGTGACACTGACTAGAAGAATGTGTGTGAGTTGTTACATAACCTATGATTTTATCATCCTTTGTATAATTCTAATGTACAGTATGCTGCATGTTTGATCACGATTCGCCTCGTGGCTTCCATAGTGACCAGGCTAGCGTGTTTTACCTCACTCCCCCATTCTCCCCCTTATAGTAGAGTAAGTTGTTCAGAGCAGGAGTGTCAACTCTTTGTCCCCTATGGCTTCATTTGCGCGTCCTTCTTACAAGTTGTATCAAGCTCTGCTGGCCCCTATATAATGAGCTCAGTCTCTACATTAATTGCCACTTAGATCTACTCCTCATTTTGTTCACATCTCTGTCCTCCCCTGTACAGTTGTTATTATTTTTGTGAGTGCTCAGGAAGTCTCCAACCATCTAGCTGCTGTGTAATTTGAGTATAAGTGTTATTACATTTTTTCTTGTACTGTATAGCATAAGGTGTTAATTCGTAGGCCTGGTGAGGTTTTTGTGATTCATGTGGAGTTTTTGATATCAGCCATTATTAATAATATTTTGTATCAGTAATAATATATATTGCATTAACTGAGCATTATCCGGTTTTCTCATTTTATCAGGGCTGACTTAGTTAAATTTACTCTTGCTAATTTCGTGTTAATAGAGGCTATTGCAGTTAACCATATATTTAACCTGTTTTTTGCCATTACATTATCCTTATGAGTCCTGAATGTTTAGTTGTTAGTTTGAGCATTAAACTTTAACTTGTAATTTTACCTAACTCTTTTGTTTTGAACATGGAACTTTGCGGGACAGTAGTGATTTTAGTATTCTTACTTGAAGTGTTCATTATTTCTCTCTGTTCCGTAAATAAATTTGGCGACCTTGCCAGGATATTCATAAGGATATTGCTTGATATTTTGTGACTGTTACTTATTCATGATGTCTACTATTACTACGCTTGATGAAGCCAAAGATTTTTTGTCAAATGTGCAAACAGTGTGTGATGTAGAAAACAGAACAAAGAATGAACTTAAGCTTGTTGCTCAACAATTGGGAATTGCTGTTCGCTCTCATCATTCTAAAGATCAAATTGTTGACATGATTAATCAAAGCTTGTTTAATGTAACTCCTCCAGATGAGCAAACGCAGATTGAAATAGCTAAGTTCCAGCTAGCCCTGCAGGAGGCTCGTGCTAAGGAGGCTGAGTTTCAGGCAAATGCTAAGAAGGCTGAGTTTCAGGCTCGTGCTAAGGAGGCTGAGTTTCAGGCACAAGTTGAACTTGCTAGGATTCAGGCAGACCATGAGTATCGCATGAAACAAGGTGGAACTGGATCATCTAGCTCTGATGATTTTGATGTGGTTAAAAATGTTAAACTTGTCCCTCCTTTTAATGAATCTGATTTAACAAAGTATTTTTAGATGTTTGAGAGGGTAGCTACAGGTTTTAATTGGCCCAAAAAGTATTGGCCAGTACTCCTTCAAACTGTTCTCACCGGTAAAGCTCAAGTAACTTATGCATCTTTGCCTCAGAATCAATTTGATAATTATGATGTAGTTAAGAGCTTGATTCTTAAGGCCTATGAGTTTGTTCCTGAAGACTATAGAGTAAAATTTAGGCCAACTTATAACCAAGATAAGCAGTCCCATGTTGAGTATGCAAAAATCAAAGAAGATCTGTTTGAGCAGTGGTTAAATTCTAAGAATGTAAATTCTGATTTTGATAAATTTAAGCAGATGATTTTGCTGCAGGACTTCAAAAGGTGTATTAATAATGATGTATGCCTATATCTTGATGAGAAAAGAATAGATAATTTGTCTGATACTGCAGTTTTAGCTGATGAATATGTTCTCACTCACAAGAGATATTCTAAAGAAAAAAGGAAAGCTGAGAGTAAGTACGTTGCCTCTACTCAGAGTACAGGTAACAGGAAAGAGAAAGATGTTTCTCAGGAAGTAAATACCAGCTTCACCTCTAGATTTCAGAAAAGTAAATATCCTTATTGTAGTAAGCTTGGTCATACTACGGAGAAATGTTTCAGGAGACAGCGTGATGTGAACAAAAAGGAGTCTTTAAATATTCAGTCAATTGGTCTAGTGTCCACCCTTGAGAGTTCCCAGAATTAATTTACCGAGTTAACTGAACCTGCTTTGAGGGGTAAATTAAATTCTCATGATGAAGCTCCTCTTTTGAGCAGTAACGTGGGTGACACTCTGAAGAGTACATGTGCTAATTTCCTGTCTGATGGTTTTGTCGGTCCTTTGGACAGTAATGACAGGAAATCAGGTAAAATATATTATGATACAGGTGCTTGCCAATCCATTATGCTGACCGGTGTTCTAGGCTCTAATGTTAATTTCTCTGACGAAACTGTAATCTTACAAGGTGTAGGGAATAATTACTTCTCTGTCCCTCTGTGCAGAGTCAATTTAGAGTCTGGTTTTGTTAATGGTTCGTTATGGTTGGGTTGGTTGAGACACTCCCAATGTCAGGTGTAACACTCTTACTTGGAAATGATATTGGTGGAAGTCAAGTGCGTCCAGCTCCTCAGTTGTCTAGTGAGCCAGTGGCTGCGCCCCAGGATTGTGGTGTCCCTGACGTGTTCTCTGCATGTGCTGTCACTAGGGCTAAATCTAAAGTTACTGGTGACTTAGAGGATAACGATGATGATGATGTTATCCTAGCTGACACTTTTCTTGCTAATTTGGACCACTCACCAGATGAGGCAGTACCCCGTAGTGTTGATAATTTGTCTCGTCAAGAGCTGGTTGAGTTGCAGGTTGCTGACCCTGAGTTGAAAGGTCTAGCTAACTCTGCTTGCAGTGAGGAAGAGTCAGCTGGTGCTTCTACTTGTTATTATATAAAGTCAGGAGTACTTATGAGGAAGTGAAGACCCCCAACAGCATCAGCCGACTGTGAATGGGAGGTTGTACACCAAGTTGTCATCCCTCGTGTTTGTAAGCAGGATATCATTAGAGTGGCTCATGATTCCAGTTTGGCAGGACACCTTGGAGTGAGGAAGACTGTGGCATGCATTTTGAAACACTTCTACTGGCCAGGTATCTTCAGAGATGTTTCCTGGTATTGTAAGTCTTGTCACACCTGTCAAGTTGTGGGAAAGTGTAATCAGACCGAAAAGGTTGCACATCTAGTTCCCATTCCTCCTTTTGAGGCACCTTTCACCCGTGTGTTGGTGGATATTGTGGGCCCTCTTC
Source organism: Coenobita brevimanus (assembly GCF_032717465.1). NCBI lineage: Eukaryota > Metazoa > Arthropoda > Malacostraca > Decapoda > Coenobitidae > Coenobita > Coenobita brevimanus. Next base: position 21,616,619 of record NC_137000.1, on the reverse strand, counting down.
CTAAGACTTCTTCAGGATTTTCTTATGTGTTGACCCTGATTGATATGGCTACTCGTTATCCTGAAGCCATTCCACTTAGAAATATCTCAGCAAAGAACGTGGTTAAGGAAATGCTAGGGTTCTTCACCAAGTTTGGTCTGCCCAAGGGGGTACAGTCAGACCGGGAAAGTAATTTCATGTCAAATGTTTTCAAGCAGTCTCTGAAAGAGTTGGGCATCACCCAGATCATGTCTTCAGCTTACCATCCCCAGACCCAAGGAGCGTTGGAGAGATATCATCAAACACTCAAATCGATGCTCAAGAAATACTGTTTGGAACATCAGAAAGACTGGGATAAAGGTCTTCCATTCGTTGTATTTGCTGCAAGAGAATCTCCAAATGAATCACTGGGCTTCTAACCCTTTGAACTACTGTTTGGCCATGAAGTAAGAGGACCCCTTAAGCTACTCAAGGAATGCTGACTGTCGGAAGAAGATGATGTCAACCTGCTGGAGTATGTGATGAAGTTCAAAGAACAGCTGTCCACTGCTTTACAGCTGGCGAGAGAGAATTTAGGAGCTGCTCAGGAGAAGATAAAGACTTGGTATGATAAGAAGTCCAGTTTATGCCACTTTCAGCCAGGAGATCAGGTTTTGATTCTGCTACCGGTGCATGGGCAACCTCTTCAAGCTAAGTTTAGTGGTCCTTATTTCGTGGAGAAGAAACTCAGTGATGTCAACTATGTCATCGCCACACCAGATCGTAGAAAGAACAAGCAACTTTGTCACATCAACATGCTAAAATTATATCACAGGCGGGACGAAAATAACCCAGTCTGCACTGTAGCTGTTCCACCCGAGTCTGCAAGTGAAGTTCTCCCATGCAGCATGAGCCTGAGTGATAGTTTGGGGAAGAATCCTGATATCATGAATGATCTCCAGACTAAGCTTTCTCATCTAGCTCCCGAGGAAAGGCAGGAGTTTTCGGCATTACTGCAGGAGTACCCGCAAGTGTTCCGTGCCAATCCAGGAAGAACCACTGTGTTGATGCATGATGTTGATGTTGGAGACGCAAAGCCAATTAAACTGCCTCCTTACCGTGTGAACCCAGTGAAAGTTCCTCTCATCCAGAAGGAGCTTGGCTACCTGTTGGACCACAAGATGATTTAGCCCTGTCAGAGAGAGTGAAGTTCTCCTGTCACTCTAGTCCCGAAGCCAGGTGGGTCACAGTGGCTTTCCATCGACTACAGACGTGTTAATCAGATAACCAAAACAGACACTTACCCTCTCCCTCGCGTGGAAGATTGCATAGACAAGATCGGAAAGGCTAGGCACAGTCACGCGTACTAATTTCTGCTCAGGGGTTACCCCTTCCTTCCCCCCTCTACCCTGGACAGAGGGAAGGGGGGAATCGCGAACAAGTTTACCCCATCTTCTGCCCCCAACTCCCCCACCCTTCACCTCCAGCTGCCAGTTACTGATTAGACGCAAATTTTCTCATGTCCTGTAAACATGACTAAATGTCGTTGCACACGCTTTCAGCTGCCAAGATTTGGACTATATTTAAGAATAAGTTATTACCGTATTGAACTGCATTCTCAAATTGAAAATATTCACCATCATTGTAATGCAGTGTCGTCCGCTGCACAGTTCTGGGTTCCAGTGCTTACCTTTTCACTTCCCCCAGCTGTCTCTCTCTCTCTCTCTCTCTCTCTCTCTCACCCTTTCTTTTTAAATTTATATAACTTTCTCTTTGCTTCTCTCCCCCTCTCCCGCTTCTCTCTCGTTCTTTGTCTTAAGTCTTCCCCGCCTCTCACCCCTCCCCTCCCCCCACCTTAGGCCTGATCAGCAGTCAGTTATATCGTCACCGCTCCTTCGTATATCGTGTGCAAGCAACATTTATCACACACACTTAGGTCAGATGTATGGAAAGCTATTTTTTTTTTATATATGTATAATTGTATTTCTCATTATGTGCCAAGTTCAAATAGAGAACACCAGACCAATATTCGTAATTTTTATTAGAGTGACCGTTGCACTTCACATAGCTGGGTAGCTGGGCTTATAAACTGCACACACACACACACACACACACACACACACACACACACGACTTAAATTTTGCACTGACAGCGTGACGACTACAAATATAGTCATTCTAACAACTGGATCTGGTGGCTCCAAACATTCCTTGTCCCAGTCAAACTCCTCATTCAATAACCGGTTATTGAATGAGGAGTTTGACTGGAACAGGGAAGGTTTGGAGCCAGCAGATCCAGTTATTAGAATGACTATATTTGTAGTCGCCACGCTGTCAGTGCAAAATTTACGTCGTGTGTGTGTGTGTGTGTGTGTGTGTGTGTGTGTGTGTGTGTGTGTGTGTAGTCCATAAGCCCAGCTACCCAGCTATGTGAAGTGGAACGGTCACTCTAATAAAAATTACGAATATTGGTCTGGTGTTCTCTATTTGAACTTGGCACATAATGAGAAATACAATTATATATATGTATACATATATATATATATATATATATATATATATATATATATATATATATATATATATATATATATATATATATATATATATATATATATATATATATATAAAATAGCTTTCCATACATCTGACCTAAGTGTGTGTGATAAATGTTGCCTGCACACGATATACGAAGGAGCGGTGACGATATAACTGACTGCTGATCAGGCCAAAGGTGGGGGGAGGGGAGGGGTGAGAGGCGGGAAAGACTTAAGACAAAGAACGAGACAGAAGGGGGAGAGGGGGAGAGAAGCAAAGAGAAAGTTATATAAATTTAAAAAGAGTGAATGGGAAAAGTAAACTCAGAGAGAGAGAGAGAGAGAGAGAGAGAGAGAGAGAGAGAGAGAGAGCTGGGGGAAGTGAAAAGGAAAGCACTGGAACCCAGAATTGTGCAGCGGACGACACTGGATTACAATGATGGAGAATATTTTCAATTTGAGAATGTAGTTCAATACGATAATCATTTATTCTTAAATATAGTCCAAATCTTGGCCGTTGAAAGCGTGTGCGACAAGAGTTTAGTCATGTTTACAGGACATGAGAAAATTTGCGTCTTATCAGTAACTGGCAGCTGGAGGTGAAGGGTGGGGGAGTTGGGGGCAGAAGATGGGGTAAACTTGTTCGCGATTCCCCCCTTCCCTCTGTCCAGGGTAGAGGGGGGAAGGAAGGGGTAACCCCTGAGCAGAAATTAGTACGCGTGACTGTACATATTTATGAATATAATATATCTATGTATACAATATATATATGAATATAATATATATATATATATATATATATATATATATATATGTATACATTATATATATATATATATATATATATATATATATATATACATTATATAAATATATATATATATATATATATATATATATATATATAGGGATATAATATATGTATATATATATATATATATATATATATATATATATATATATATATATATATATATATATATTATATATATATATATGTGTGTGTGTGTGTGTGTATATAACATATACATGTGTATAATATGTATATATGTGGAGGGGAAATTGTTGAGTGCTGTGAAGAGTATGTACGAGGGAGCTAGGGCTACGGTGCGAGTGGATGGTGAGCTGAGTGAGTTCTTTGATCTCAATGTGGGACTGAAACAGGGGTGTGTGATGTCTCCATGGCTGTTTAATATATATATGGATGGGGTTGTAAAGGAGGTGCAAGGTAGGGCAGTGGATGTTGGGGTGGCCCTAATGAATGAGGGTGAGCTTTGGAAGCTCCCGGTGTTGCTGTTTGCTGATGATACAGTATTGTTGAGTGAAGATGAATGGGAGTTGCAAGGTTTGGTGAATGAATTTGGGACAGTGTGTAGGAGGAGGAAGCTGAAAGTTAATGTAAACAAAAGTAAAGTTATGGTGTTTGAGAGGAATGAAGTCACAGAGTGTGCAGTGAGGTTGGATGGTGAGGATATGGAGAATGTGATGCATTCAAGTACTTGGGTAGTGTGATGAGTAAGGATGGAACTTTGGGGATGAAGTACGTGAAAGGGTACAGCAGGGAAGAAAGGTTGTTGGTACACTGAAAGCAGTGATGAGAAATAGGGAGGTGAGTATGGAAGTTAAGAAGTCACTGCATGATGGTATTGTGATCCCTACCCTGACGTATGGAAGCGAGGCGTGGACCTTGCAAGAGGGGAACAAGTCAAGAGTGAGAGCAGTGGAAATGAGTTACTTGAGAGGAGCATGTGGAGTGACGTGGAGGGACAGGTTGACGAATGAAGAAGTGAAGGAACGTTGTGGGGTAGATGTGGATGTGGTTGAAAAGATTAGGAGAAATACACTGAGGTGGTTTGGACATGTGGAGAGAATGGAGAATGAAAGACTGACTAAGAGGGTGTATGTAGGTGAGGTGGAGGGAGGGAGAGTGAGGGGTAGACCAAGGATGAGGTGGAGGGATGGTGTTGAGAGGTATATGAGGGAGGGGGGTGAGTTGGGGGAGGGGAGTCAAATGGTGGGTGACAGAGTGACTTGGAGGCGTTTTGTCTGCGGCCACCCTTTGTGGGATTAGGGCGTCGGGCTATAGATAGATAGATAGATGTATATAATATGTATATATGTACATAATATATATACAGTATATATATATATATATATATATATATATATATATATATATATATATATATATATATATATATATATTTTATGTGTCCGACTCTGAATATAGGCTTCACAGCCTGCTATCAAGGCCCAGCAGTCCTCCTACATACCATACACCTCTACATGTCACCACTTCGGCGCTAACACCCACCGTCCATATTGAATACATGCTAGGGCTGTCTCATACAGGACTGGTGTATTGGTATTAGCGGGGGTATTTTTTTGACATGTCGGCGGGTCTTCTGGTAGATCAGTAAAGCCTGATTTAATGAAATTCAAATCCTTAAACTGTTCCCTGCCCCAGCCGGGATTTGAACCTGGGTCCGTTAGGACTGCAGGCCACCTCTCTACCGACTGAGCCACCTGCATATATATATATATATATATATATATATATATATATATAAAATATATATATATATATATATATATATATATATAGATATATATAGATATATATATATATATATATATATATATATATAGATATATATATATATATATATATATATATATATATATATATACAGTATATATATATTTTTTTTCACTCATTATAAATGTTAGGACCAACTGCCTAGCTCCGGGCTCCTACACTCCTCATGGGGCAATGTAGGATTGGATGATGGATATATATATATATATATATATATATATATATATATATATATATATATATATATATATATATATATATGGCTTGGAGGAGTGGCTGGTTAGGGTGGTTATGGCCATGTATGTGGGTGCTCACACCCAGGTGAGAGTGAATGGAGATTTGAGTGATGAGTTTTCCATGAATGTTGGTGTGCATCAGGGGTCAGTCTTGAGTCCCATGATGTTTATCATGGTACTTGAAGCCCTTTCACGTGACTTTGGACACGGACTCCAGTGGGAGTTGTTGTATGCTGATGATTTGGTGTTGATTGCAGAGAATGAAAGGGAGGCGGAGGAAAGGTTTAGGAAGTGGAGAGATGGTATGGGGCAAAAGGGTTTAAGGGTAAATGCAGGTAAAACAAAAGTGATGTTATCTAGGGTTGGTGGCGGTACTGTCAAAGACGAGGGAGAGTGGCCATGTGCAGTTTGCCACAAGGGCATGGGAAGTAATTCCATCTTCTGCGGTGTGTGTGATAAATGAGTGCATAAGAGATGTAGTGGTATCAGAGGTAGACTGCGAGATAATGCTGATTTTATGTGTGCGGCGTGCCGGGGTGAGCAGGTGGAGATTGTCAGATGTGAAAGGATTGAACTTGCTGGTGAATCTCTTGAGTGTGTGGAAGAGTTTTGTTATTTGGGAGACATGTTGTGTGCTGGAGGTGGGGCTGGAGCTAGCTCTGTGGCTAGGGTGAGAAGTGGTTGGAAGAAGTTCAGGGAGCTCTTGCCTCTCCTGACATTGAGAGGGCTCTCCCTACGTGCTAAGGGGTCTTTGTATGCAGCATGTGTTAGAAGTGTAATGCTGTATGGCAGTGAGACCTGGGCAGTGAAGGAGGAAGATATTCGCCGGCTCAGATGTACAGAAATGACAATGATTAGGTGGATGTGCAGTGCGTCCCTGCGTCCAAGGCCTGGAAGGGCTGGGTTTACAATGGAAGAGTTGAGAGGTAGGATGGGACTGGAGTGTATTGGTGTTGTGATGAGGAGAGGTAGATTAAGGTGGTTTGGACATGTGGAGAGGATAGGGGATGATAATTGGGTGAGGAAGGTGAGAAGTGTTAATATTGGGGGTGGGGTTAAGAGGGGTAGACCGAGAAAGACATGGGACGAGGTCATTAAGTGTGACCTTAGGGTTAAGGGACTGAACAGGGAGGCTGCAATGGATCGTGCAGCGTGGAGAGCCGCCATTAGGTGACCAAGGCCGACACATGCAAGCATGTTGGAACCTTTAAAAACGAAAACGATATATATATATATATATATATATATATATATATATATATATATATATTTTATATATATATATATATATATATATTGTTACGGAACAGAGAAAGATAATGTACACTTTAAGTGAGAATACTAAAAAAATCACTACTGTCCCGTAAAGTTCCAGGGTCAAAACAATAGAGTTAGGTAAAATTACAAGTTAAAGTTTAATGCTCAAACTAACAACAAAACATTCAGGACTCATAAGGATAATGTAATGGCAAAAACAGGTTAAATATATATGGTTAACTGCAATAGCCTCTATTAACACGAAATTAGCATGAGTAAATTTATCTAAGTCAGCCCTGAGGAAATGAAAAACACTGGGTAATGCTCAGTTAATGCAAGATAAATAATTACAGATACAAACTATTATTACCACTGGCTGACAAAATGAATTCTACACAATTTACAAAAACTTTCCAGGCCTAAGAATTAACCTTATGCTATACAGTACAAGAACAAAATGCAATAACACTTATACTCAAATCACACAGCTGCTAGATGGTTGGAGACTTCCTGAGAAATTCACAATAATAATAACTGTACAGGGGAGGACAGAGATGTGAACAAAATGAGGAGCAGATCTAAGTGGCAATGATGCAGAGACTGAGCTCATTATATAGGGGCCAGCAGAGCTTGATACAACTTGTAAGAAGGACGCGCAAATGAAGCCATGGGACAAAGAGATGAAAATCCCGCACTGAACAACAGAAAGGACGACTTACTCTACTATAACAGTAGCAGGGGGGGACTGAGACAGAACACGCTCATGATCAAACATGCAGCATACTGTGCGTTAGAATTACACAGAGGATGATGAAATCATAGGCTATGTAACAATATATATATATATATATATATATATATATATATATATATATATATATATATATATATATATATTGTTACGGAACAGAGAAAGATAATGTACACTTTAAGTGAGAATACTAAAAATCACTACTGTCCCGTAAAGTTCCAGGTTCAAAACAAAGAGTTAGGTAAAATTATAAGTCAAAGTTTAATGCTCAAACTAACAATAAAACATTCAGGACTCATAAGGATAATGTAATGGCAAAAACAGGTTAAATATATGGTTAACTGCAATAGCCTCTATTAACACGAAATTAGCAAGAATAAATTTATCTAAGTCAGCCCTGATGAAATGAGATACCAGATAATACTCAGTGAATGCCAGATAAATAATTACAGATACAAACTATTATCAAAAATGACTGACATAAAGAACCCCACACGAATTACAAAAACTTCACTAGGCCTACAAATTAAACTTATGCTATACAGTACAAGAAAAAATGCAACAACAGTTATACTCAAATTACACACAGCTGCTAGATGGTTGGAGACTTCTTGAGCACTCACAATAATAATATCTGTACAGGGGAGGACAGAGATGTGAACAAAATGAGGAGCAGATCTAAGTGGCCATGATGCAGAGACTGAGCTCATTATATAGGGGCCAGGAGAGCTTGATACAACTTGTAATGAGGACGCGCAAATGAAGCCATGGGGACAAAGAGATGACAATCCCGCAAAGTATAACAGAGATGTCGACTTACTCTACTATAACGGTAGAAGGGGGGACTGAGGCAGAACACGCTCGTGATCAAACATGCAGCAACTGTGCGTCAAAATTACACAAAGGATGATGAAATCATAGGCTATGTAACACCTCCCCACAAAGAAAAAGAAATTTACAAAGGAAATTTCTTATTACTCTAAAACAATCTGTACATGGCATTACAGAACATGCAAATGTCTTTCCTAATGTTACAAAACATGAGATCTCCCTAGCACGTTCAGTCATAGGTACTTGCCAGTATCCCTTTAACAAATCAAACTTACTTATGTACCTAGCCTTTCCGATCTTGTCTATGCAATCTTCCACACGAGGGAGAGGGTAAGTGTCTGTTTTAGTTATCTGATTAACACGTCTGTAGTCGATGCAAAGCCTCTGTGACCCACCTGGCTTAGGGACCAGAGTGACAGGAGAACTCCACTCGCTCTGACAGGGCTCAATCATCTTGTAGTCCAACAGGTAGCCAAGCTCCTTCTGGATGAGAGGAACTTTCACTGGGTTCACACGGTAAGGAGGCAATTTAATTGGCTTTGCGTCTCCAACATCGACATCATGCATCAACACAGTGGTTCTTCCTGGAGTGGCACGGAACACTTGCGGGTACTCCTGCAGTAATGCCGAAAACTCCTGCCTTTCCTTGGGTGGTAGATGAGAAAGCTTAGTCTGGAGATCATTCATGATATCAGGATTCTTCCCCAAACTATCACTCAGGCTCATACTGCATGGGAGAGCTTCACTTGCAGACTCGGGTGGAACAGCTACAGTGCAGACTGGATTATTTTCATCCCGCTTGTGATATAACTTTAGCATGTTGATGTGACATAGTTGCTTGCTCTTTCTACAATCTGGTGTGGCGATGACATAGCTGACATCACTGAGTTTCTTCTCCACGAAATAAGGGCCACTAAACTTGGCTTGAAGAGGTTGCCCATGAACTGGTAGCAGAATCAAAACCTGATCTCCTGGCTGAAAGTGGCGTAACCTGGACTTCTTATCATACCAAGTCTTCATCTTCTCCTGAGCAGCTCCTAAATTCTCTCTCGCCAGCTGTAAAGCAGTGGACAGCCGTTCTTTGAAATTCATCACATACTCCAGCAGGTTGACGTCATCTTCCTCCGACAGCCAGCATTCCTTGAGTAGCTTAAGGGGTCCTCTTACTTCATGGCCAAACAGTAGTTCAAAAGGTGAGAAGCCCAGTGATTCATTTGGAGATTCTCTTGCAGCAAACACAACGAATGGAAGACCTTTATCCCAGTCTTTCTGATGTTCCAAACAGTATTTCTTGAGCATCGATTTGAGTGTTTGATGATATCTCTCCAACGCTCCTTGGGTCTGGGGATGGTAAGCTGAAGACGTGATCTGGGAGATGCCCAACTCTTTCAGAGACTGCTTGAAAACGTTTGACATGAAATTACTTCCCCGGTCTGACTGTACCTCCTTGGGCAGACCAAACTTTGTGAAGAACCCTAGCATTTCCTTAACCACGTTCTTTGCTGAAATGTTTCTAAGTGGAATGGCTTCAGGATAACGAGTAGCCATATCAATCATGGTCAACACATAAGAAAATCCTGAAGAAGTCTTAGGAAGAGGGCCCACAATATCCACCAACACACGGGTGAAAGGCGCCTCAAAAGGAGGAATGGGAACTAGAGGTGCAACCTTTTCGGTCTGATTAGACTTCCCCACAACTTGACAGGTGTGACAAGACTTACAATACCAGGAAACATCCCTGAAGATACCTGGCCAGTAGAAGTGTTTCAAAATGCGTGCCACAGTCTTCCTCACTCCAAGGTGTCCTGCCAAACTGGAATCATGAGCCACTCGAATGATGTCCTGCCTACAAACACGAGGGATGACAACTTGATGTACAACCTCCCATTCACAGTCGGCTGATGCTGTTGGGGGTCTCCACTTCCTCATAAGTACTCCTGACTTTACATAATAACAAGTAGAAGCACCAGCTGACTCTTCCTCACTGCAAGCAGAGTTAGCTAGACCTTTCAACTCAGGGTCAGCAACCTGCAACTGAACCAACTCTTGACGAGACAAATTATCAACACTACGGGGTACTGCCTTATCTGGTGAGTGGTCCAAATTAGCAAGAAAAGTGTCAGCTAGGATAACATCATCATCATCATTATCCTCTAAATCACCAGTAACTTTAGACTTAGCCCTAGTGACAGCACATGCAGGGAACACATCAGGGACATCACAATCCCGGGACACAGCCACTGGCTCACTAGACAACTGAGGAGCTGGACACACTTGACTTCCACCAATATCATTTCCAAGTAAGAAAGTTACACCTGACATTGGGAGTGTCTCAACCAACCCAACCATAACAGAACCATTAACAAAACCAGACTCTAAATTCACTCTGCACAGAGGAACAGAGAAGTAATTATTCCCTACACCTTGTAAGATTACAGTTTCATCAGAGGAATTAAAATTAGAGCCTAGAACACTGGTCAGCATAAGGGATTGGCAAGCACCTGTATCACGATATATTTGAACTGATTTCCTGTCATTACTGTCCAGAGGACTGACAAAACCATCAGACAGGAAATTAGCACATGAACTCTTGAGAGTGTCACCCACGTTACTGCTCAAAAGAGGAGCTCCATCATGAGAATTTAAGTTACCCCTCAAAGCAGGTTCAGTTAACTCAGTTAAAGCATTCTGGGAACTCTCAAGAGTGGACACTAGACCAATTGACTGAATATTTAAAGACTCCTTTTTGTTCACATCACGCTGTCTCCTGAAACATCTCTCCGTAGTATGACCAAGCTTACTACAATAAGTACATTTACTTTTCTGAAATCTAGAGGTGAAGCTGGTATTTACTTCCTGAGAAACATCATCCTTATTCTCTTTCCTGTTACCTGTACTCTGAGTAGAGGCAACGTACTTACTCTCAGCTTTCCCTTTTTCTTTAGAATATCTCTTGTGAGTGAGAACATATTCATCAGCTAAAACTACAGCATCAGACAAATTATCTATTCTTTTCTCATCGAGATATAGGCTTACATCTTTATAAATACACCTCTTGAAGTCCTCCAGCAAAATCATATGCTTAAATTTACCAAAATCAGAATCCACATTCTTAGAATTTAACCACTGCTCTAACAAATTTTCTTTGATTTTTGCATACTCAACATGGGACTGCTTATCTTGCTTGTAAGTTGTCCTAAATTTTACTCTATAGGCTTCAGGAACAAGCTCATAGGCCTTAAGAATCAAGCTCTTAACTACATCATAATTATCAGACTGATCCTGAGGCAAAGATGCATAAGTTACTTGAGCTTTACCGGTGAGAACAGTTTGAAGGAGTACTGGCCAATACTCCTTAGGCCAATTAAAACCTGTAGCTACCCTCTCAAACAACTGAAAATACTTTGTTAAATCAGATTCATTAAAAGGAGGGACAAGTTTAACATTTTTAGCCACATCAAAATCATCAGAGCTAGATGATCCAGTTCCACCTTGTTTCATGCGATACTCATGGTCTGCCTGAATCCTGGCAAGTTCAATTTGTGCCTGAGCCTGTACCTGTGCCTCTTGAATCCGAACCTGAGATTCCGCCTCCTTAGCCTGAGACTCAGCCTCCTTAGCACGTGCTTGAAATTCAGCTTCTTTAGCACGAGCCTCCTGCAGAGCTAGCTGTAACTTAGCTAATTCAATCTGCGTTTGCTCATTTGGAGGAGTTACATTAAACAAGCTTTTATTAATCATGCCAACAATTTGATCCTTAGAATGATGAGAGTGAACTGCAATTCCCAATTGTTGAGCAACAAGCTTAAGTTCATTCTTTGCTCTGTTTTCTATATCACACACTGTTTGCACATTTGACAAAAAATCTTTGGCTTCATCAAGTGTAGAAATAGTAGCCATCATGAATATATCACAGTCACAAAATATCAAACAATATCCTTATGATAATATCCTGAATATCCTGGCGAGGTCGCCAAATTTATGTTACGGAACAGAGAAAGATAATGTACACTTTAAGTGAGAATACTAAAAATCACTACTGTCCCGTAAAGTTCCAGGTTCAAAACAAAGAGTTAGGTAAAATTACAAGTCAAAGTTTAATGCTCAAACTAACAATAAAACATTCAGGACTCATAAGGATAATGTAATGGCAAAAACAGGTTAAATATATGGTTAACTGCAATAGCCTCTATTAACACGAAATTAGCAAGAATAAATTTATCTAAGTCAGCCCTGATGAAATGAGATACCAGATAATACTCAGTGAATGCCAGATAAATAATTACAGATACAAACTATTATCAAAAATGACTGACATAAAGAACCCCACACGAATTACAAAAACTTCACTAGGCCTACAAATTAAACTTATGCTATACAGTACAAGAAAAAATGCAACAACAGTTATACTCAAATTACACACAGCTGCTAGATGGTTGGAGACTTCTTGAGCACTCACAATAATAATATCTGTACAGGGGAGGACAGAGATGTGAACAAAATGAGGAGCAGATCTAAGTGGCCATGATGCAGAGACTAAGCTCATTATATAGGGGCCAGGAGAGCTTGATACAACTTGTAATGAGGACGCGCAAATGAAGCCATGGGGACAAAGAGATGACAATCCCGCAAAGTATAACAGAGATGTCGACTTACTCTACTATAACGGTAGAAGGGGGGGACTGAGGCAGAACACGCTCGTGATCAAACATGCAGCAACTGTGCGTCAAAATTACACAAAGGATGATGAAATCATAGGCTATGTAACAATATATATATATATATATATATATATATATATATATATATATATATATATATTTATATATGTACATATATATGTGTATATATATTTATATATTATATATTTATATATTTATATATTATATATATGAGGTGTTTTTTTTTATGCAAGGAAGAAGGAATCAAAGGCCATCGGCCCGCACTAACAGTTCCCTCCAAGAGAAAAACAAAATACAACAGAGAGCCAAATTCAAGATCCGATCATTTTGAGATGCCTGGACACACTGCGTTTGAAAGACTGGAGATCATAGGCAGCAGGAAACAGACAGAGGGAGACAGTTCCAGAGTTGACCTGTTGCATAAATGAAAGACTGGGAGTAACGGTTAACTCTTGCATTAGAGAGTTGGACAGAAAAGGGATGAGAGTTTGCTGCCAGACGGGTGGTATGCGCCCGTCGTAGAGGTGGAGGAATTCAAGCAGACTGTTCAGAGGAGCAGTGACCATTAAAGTAGCGATAGAAAAGAGATAAAGATGCAACAGTGCGGCGAAGAGACAGAGTTTGAAGGGAGTCAGTAAGAGGAGGAGAGTTAATGAGAAGAAAAGACTTTGACTCCACCCTATTGAGAAGAGCTGTATGTGGGGAGCCTCCCCACACATGAGAGTTGTACTCCACACAGGGGCGGATAAAACCCCTATATAGAGTCAACAATTGTGCAGGGGTAAAGAGAGAGTGGAGTCGGTTTAGTGCACCCAATCTTTTGGAAGCAGATTTTACAAGAGATGTAATATGATCTTTCCAAGATAAGTCCCGAGTAAATGAAACCCCAAGCATGTTCAAGGATGATGCAGGATTAAGCTGAATATTATTAAATATTAGTGGGTATACCTGTGGAAGATTTTGTCGGGTTGATAGGTGTAAGAACTGAGTCTTAAATGCAATAAAAACAACCATATTATTTTTACCCCAGTCAGAGATACGAGCCAAGTCAGACATTAGGTGTGCCATAGCCTCATCCCTTGTTTGTTGAAGTAACTGTTGAGATGGGCGTTGCGGGAACCGAGTTGAAAAGTGAAGGGTGGAGTCATCAGCGTATGAGTGGATAGGGTTAAATGTACACCTTAGAAGATCATTGATGAATAAAAGGAAGAGAGTTGGTGATAGGACAGAGCCCTGAGGAACACCACTGTTGATAGATCTAGGAGAAGAACGATGGCCGTCTACAACAGCAGCTTTAGAACGACCAGAAAGGAAGCTAGCGATGAAGGCACAGATAGAAGGATAGAAACCGTAGGAGGGCAGTTTGGAAATTAAAGATTTATGCCAGACTCGATCGAAAGCCTTTGAGATGTCAAGTGCAATGGCAAAGCTTTCGCCAAAGTCCCGAAAGGAGGATGACCAGGAGTCAGAAAGGTAGGTGAGAAGATCGCCAGTGGAGCGTCCCTGACAGAACCCGTACTGACAATCGGAAAGAAGGTTGTGATAGGAAAGATGCCTTAAAATTTTTGTATTGAGAATTGACTCAAAAACTTTTGTAATACAGGACGTTAAAGCAACTGGACGATAGTTGGAGGGTTGGGAGTAGTCACCCTTCTTTGGGACTGGCTGAATGAGAGCAAACTTCCAGCAAGAAGGAAAGGTACAAGTTGACAGACAAAGGTGAAAGAGTTTGCCTAGGCAGGGTGTAAGCACAGAAGCACAGTTCTTGAGAACAACAGGAGGGACCCCATCAGGCCCATATGCCTTGTTAGTACTGAGGCCAGTGATGGCAGAAAATAGATCAGCTGAAGAAATTTTAATGTCAGCCATGAGGAAGTCAGAGGGGGGAAGTGATGGAGGAACAGCACCGGAAGTGTCTAAGGTGGAATTGGAGGAGAAGGTCTGTGCGAAGAGATCTGCTTTATCAGTAGAAGAAATAGCTACAGAACCATCAGAGTAGAAAAGAGGAGGGAAGGATGATGAGGTAAAGTTGTTAGAAAGATTTTTGGCAAGGTGCCAGAAGGAGCGGGAAGAATTCGAGTTGGAGAGTTGAGAGCATTTAGTACGGATGAAATTATTTTTAGTAGAGCGAAGAACAGACTTAGCACAATTCCGGGCAGAAACGTAATGATGATGTGATTTAGGGATGGGTTGGCTCCGGTACCTTTTGTAGGCCCTCTCCTTGTTGTGGACAGCATTAGAACAAGCGTGGTTAAACCAAGGCTTTCTTGCATTAGTCAAAGGATATGAGAAAGGAATGTATGCTTTCATGCCTGAGAGAATAACCTCCGTAATGTGCAAGGCACACTCAGATGGCTCCCGGCCATGGAAGCAATAATCATTCCAGGGAAAATCAAAGAGGTACTGCCTGAAGGCCTCCCAGTCCGCGGCTCCAAAATGCCACAGACGACGCTTCCCTGGAGGGTCCACAGGCCGTACTGGAGTGATAGAACAGGTTAAGGTAATAAGGTTATGATCGGAGGAGCCCAATGGAGAGAAAAGATTAACAGAGTAAGCAGAAGGATTAGTTGTGAGGAAGAGGTCAAGTATGTTGGAGCTCTCTCCAAGGTGGTCAGGGATACGGGTAGGGTGCTGTACAAGCTGCTCTAGGTCATTAAGGATAGAAAAGATGTAGGCTTGTTCACCAGGTGGATCCGTGAAAGGAGAGGAGAGCCAAAGGTGGTGGTGAACATTGAAATCTCCTAGAATGGAGATTTCAGAGAAAGGAGAAATGGATAGAATGTGTTCCATCATAGAAGTAAGATAGTCGAAGAATTTTTGATAGTCAGTAGAATTAGGGGATAAGTAAACAGCACAGATATATTTAGTCAGAGAATGACAGGAAAGCCGAAGCCAGAGTGTGGAGAATTCAGAAGAATCGAGTTCAGGAACACGAGAGCAAGATAAGTCGTTGCATATATATACACAACAGCCACCTTTGGCTTTGAAATGACTATAGAGAAAGTAGGAGGATACAGAAAAGGGTTTGCTGTCAGTTGCCTCAGACAGCTGAGTCTCCGTTAGAAAAAGGTGAGGTTTAGAGGAGGAGAGGTGGTGCTCAACAGAGCGAAAGTTAGAGGAAAGGCCGCGAATGTTGCAGAAATGA
Organism: Coenobita brevimanus; assembly: GCF_032717465.1. Taxonomy (NCBI): domain Eukaryota; kingdom Metazoa; phylum Arthropoda; class Malacostraca; order Decapoda; family Coenobitidae; genus Coenobita; species Coenobita brevimanus. The sequence goes on along the minus strand of NC_137000.1, from coordinate 21,600,623 downwards.
AGAAGAAGAGAGTCAGACAGTGGTTCCAGGCACTTCGAGTCGTCAACGGGAGAGAGGCGGATGGTGGGGGCATTTATGGTCCCCCTCCCTGGGGACTCCGAGGCTTGGTGAAGAGACGTCATTTTTTTTTTTGAATTTTGAATAGGAAGTGTAGTGTGTACTGTGCATGTAGTTTGGTGTAGATAGTTAGAGAAATTTGTACTGGAGAGCATGCTGGCCTACTCTCTGTGTAACTGAGACACTGAAAAAGTTCAGCAAAGGGGGATGGTCAGGAACTAGTCCTGAGGGCTGATGAAACGGGAGCTCCAGCACTCCCTGTCATCAGCTTTCCATTCACCTCGGGAGTACTGCCCTGCTCGACTGGTTTGGCCATGTGGAGAGGATGGAGGGTGAAAAACTGACGAAGAGAGTGTATGTGAGTGAGGTGGAGGGGGGAACAGGGAGGGGGAGGCCAAGGATGAGATGGAGGGATGAGGTGGAAAGGTATATGAGAGAGAGGGGGGTGTGAGTTGGGAGCAGGGCAGTGAAATGGCGGGGGACAGGAGGACGTGGAGGCGATTTGTTTGTGGCCATCCCAAACGGGATTGAGGCGTCGGGGAATATATATATATATATATATATATACACTGAGGTGGTTTGGACATGTGGAGAGGATGGAGTATGAAAGACTGACTAAGAGGGTGTATGTAGGTGAGGTGGAGGGAGGGAGAGGGAGGGGTAGACCGAGGATGAGGTGGAGGGATGGAGTTGAGAGGTATATGAGGGAGGGGGTGAGTTGGGGGAGGGAGTCAAATGGTGGGTGATAGAGTGACTTGGAGGCGTTTTGTCTGCCTCCACCCTTTGCGGGATTAGGGCGTCGGGCTATAGATAGATAGATAGATATATTATATACATATATATATATAAATATATAAATATATATATATATATATAAATATATATATATATGTATAAATATATGTATATATTTATATGTATGTAATATATTTATGTATATGTATGTATATATATAATATATATACATATATGTATATATATATATATATATATATATATATATATATATATATATATATATAAACCTTTCTAACAACTTTACCTCATCATCTTTCCCTTCTCTTTTCTACTCTGATGGCTCTGTAGCTATTTCTTCTACTGATAAAGCAGATCTTTTCGCTCAGACTTTCTCCTCCAATTACGATTCCGGTGCTGTTCCTCCATCACTTCCCCCCTCTTACTTCCTCCTGGCTAACATTAAAATTTCTTCAGCTGATGTATTTTCTGCGATTGCTGACCTCAGTACTAATAAGGCATATGGGCCTGATGGAGTCCTGCTGTTGTTCTCTTGAACTGTGTTTCTGTGCCTACACCCTGCCTCGGCAAACTCTTTTGCTTTTGTCTGTCAATTTGTACCTTTCCTTCTTGCTGGAAGTTTGCTCTCATTCAGCCGGTCTTAAAGAAGGGTGACCATTCCCAACCCTCTAACTATCGTCCAATTGCTTTAACATCCTGTATCTCAAAAGTTTTTGAGTCTATTCTTAATAGAAAAATTCTAATGCATCTTTCCTATCACAACCTTCTTTCTAATCGTCAGTATGGGTTCCCTCAGGGACGCTCCACAGGCGATCTTCTCACCTACCTTTCTGACTCCTGGTCATCCTCCTTTCGGGACTTTGGCGAAAGCTTTGCCATTGCACTTGACATCTCAAAGGCTTTCGATCGAATCTGGCATAAATCTTTAATTTCCAAACTCCCCTCTTACGGTTTCTATCCTTCTAACTGTGTCTTCATCTCTAGCTTCCTTTCTGGTCATTCCATAGCAGCTGTTGTAGACGGCTATTCATCTCTAGCTTCCTTTCCGGTCATTCCATAGCAGCTGTTGTAGACGGCTATCGTTCTTCTCCTAGATCTATTAACAGTGGTGTTCCTCAGGGCTCTGTCCTATCACCAACTCTCTTCCTTTTATTCATCAATGACCTTCTAAGCTGTACATTTAAACCTATCCACTCATACGCTGATGACTCCACCCTTTACCTTTCCATTCGATTCCTGCAACGTCCATCTCAGCAGTTACTTCAACAGGCAAGGGATGAGGCTATGGCACACCTAATGTCTGACTTGGCTCGTATCTCTGACTGGGGTAAAAATAGTCTGGTTGTTTTTAATGCATCAAAGACTCAGTTTTTGCACCTATCAACCCGACAAAATCTTCCACAGGGATACCCACTTATGTTTAATAATACTCAACTTCATCCTGCACCATCCTTGAACATGCTTGGGGTTTCATTTGCTCGGGACTTGTCTTGGAAAGATCATATTACAACTCTTGTAAAATCTGCTTCCAAAAGATTGGGTGTGCTTCTTTGCCCCTGCACAATTGTTGACTCTATTCAGGGGTTTTGTCTGCCTCTGTGTGGAGTACAACTCTCATGTGTGGGGAGGCTCCCCACTGACTCCCTTCAACCTCTGTCTCTTCCCCGCAATGTTGGATCTTTATCTCTTTTCTGTCGCTACTTCAATGGTCACTGTTCTCTGAACTGTCTGCATGCATTCCTCCACTTCTACGATGGGCGCGTAGCACCCGTCTAGCAGCAAACTCTCACCCCTTTTCTGTCCAACTCTCTAATGCAAGAGTTAACCGTTACTCCCAGTCCTTCATTTATGCAACAGGTCAACTCTGGAACTGTCTCCCTCTGTCTGTATTTCCTGCTTCCTATGATCTCCAGTCTTTCAAACGCAGTGTGTCAAGGCATCTCGAAATGAATGGATCTTGAATTTGTCTCTTTCTTGTATTTTGTTTTTCTCTTGGAAGGAACAGTTTTGTGGGCTCATTGCCTTTGGTTCCTTCTTCCCCACGTAAATATATATATATATATATATATATATATATATATATATATATATATATATATATATATATATATATATATATATATGTATGTATGTGTGTGTATTATATATATATATATATATATATATATATATATATATATATATATATATATATATATATATATATATATATATATACAGTATATATTGTTATGCTGTCCGCCTGTCCGTTCCCAAGGGTGCAGCCGTTACAGCTGGGCTAGGGGATTATGCAGTATCCGTGTCATTCGCGGAGTTTAAATTAGCGAGTGTTACAAGTTCTTTTGTTTCTTTCGTTCCTGCCACTGAGGGAAATTTTATTTAATACCATGCTGAGAAAGCATTTGATTATTTTGATTGTCTTATGTGAGCTACCAGTATATTTAATGATGTTTTGCTTGCATTAGAAGCACCAATTCATTGTAGAGAGAGAGGGGCACGAATTTAAGTTCCTTATTAATTAATCTGATTCATGCGTTCACGCTTGGCTGCACACGAGCCTAGCATTCGACCAGTGTCTTCCTAACCAGCTTCAGTATCGTGTGTGTGCGTACACTCTCTCTCCCCAGTCATATTTTTGTATAGAGAGAACACGTCGGTGTCTCTAAGCCGAGCTGGCGTTTTCATTTAAGTTCATTTTATTCTTTTGTTTGCTGACTGAGGGAAGTAGCTATTTTATTTGATTTTGTGACCGTGTTGTCTTTGGAGGGCCAGGCTGGCTCACCGTGGTCCTCTTGCTGCCTTTATTAACGTTCCCCAACACACGTACATACACACACACACTCCTAACCCCTACACAGTTCAATCCCATCTCCTTGCACAAGGCTAGTGAGAACTATCCTGAGCTATCAACTGCGTTCCCCCTTGGACACGGGTTAAGTAGAAATTCGTCACCGGAAATAAGTGGGAGGTGTTCCTGTAGACTGTCTCGGGCGGTATTATTTCCGGTAGTGACGATAGTAGGCTAGATCCATAGGTAGGCTGTTCCGTTTGTTACTATCAAAGTACAGAGTGTTGCGTACTTAAGTGATAATCCTTCCGTTGCGCAGTTTTTCTCTAGTTTACGGAGTGTGAGTGCCGGGGTCTGCGTTATTTTCACGACGCAGTGGAGGCCGATCATCTAAAACTACCTTGTTGTCTTTTTGTAATAGCCCCGGGCTGGCGCTACCGTAACAGTGGCGACCTAGCATCAGGATATCCTAACAGTGCCGTCTTCTTGCTAGGATATCGTTACCTTGGCGTTCTCTGTGCTTTGAGGTGAAGTTGTTGAGTGAAGTTTCTCAGTCAGCATTAGTTATTTCATTATTCAGTCCTGCCATTGAATTGTCGGCATGGAATCACTCGTGTCTACACCATAAGGCGTACGTGCTGAGTCACCTGTGGATAAGGAAAATATGGAACAACGAGAGGCACATAGCAAAGGTACTCCCCGTGTGAGCCCTGTGTTTAACTATGGTGCTGAGCTGCCTCGTTTCGCTATCCCACCATTACCATCTATGATGCCGCCGAGCCAGTTTACAGCAGTTCCCCCAGGTATGTCTATATGTCTAGTGCTTTCCCTGGAGTTGTTCATTCCACTCCCATATACCCTGGAGTCTTGTCACCGGAGGCTCAGTTGCAGTTGGAGTTGAAAAAGATGGAGATGGAAATGCAGTGTGCAAGAGAGAAAAAGAGATGGAGATGCAGCGTGCAAGAGAAGAGATGGAGGTGCAGCGTGAAAAAATGCGATTTGAGCTGGAGAAGACTCACTTGGAGGTGACTGCTAATAGGTCTACTTCAGATACCCATACCTCAGGCCGTGCAGAGGATAGGGAGAGTTGGCTCTCAAGGAGTCTGAAATTAGTGCCAGCATTTGATGAGTTGAAGGTGACAGAATGGTTTGTCAGGTTTGAAAAGAAGGCTAGGGAGTTTGAGTGGCCCAGGCAGTGCTGGGTGGGCTTAGTATCTAATGTGCTGAAAGGAAAAGCTTTGGAAGCCCTGAGGATGTAGACGATTATGATGAATTTAAAGCAGCCATTCTGAAGGCATATGAACTTAGACCAGAGGCTTATCGGTTGTTGTTCCGTGGTGCTCGGAAAAGACCTGCTGACACCTATATGGCCTATGCCAGGTATCTGGAGGAGACGTTAGACGAGTGGTTGCTGAGTGAGAGCGCCACTTCGTATAAGGATGTGTGTGAACTGCTTTTGATGGAACATTTTACCAACATGGCTGACAAAGAAATTGGTGTTAAAATTAGAGAGAAGAGATTTAAGACCTTGAAGGAAGCAGCGACGTGGGCTGATGACCGGGTGTTGGCCTTGCGGAGTATGGGGGTCAAGTATTTCAGTATTCCAGGGAGAGGACTGTGAGTGGTCCGGCCTGGGATAAATCTCCCGTGAATCAGTCCAAGGGAAGTCCAGAGGAGAAAAGGAATTCAGGGAGAAAGAGCCCCGTATCCAGTTCGAAGCTACTTTGTTACTTTTGCAGAGTGGGCACATCAAGCATAACTGCCTTAAGTGGAAGGCCTCCCAAAATGCCAAACCAGTGGCACTAGTTGTAGGTTCGAGTCAGGTGAACGAGAGGAGTTGGGAGAGTGGTAACGGTGAGGGAGAAGTCTGTGGAAAGCTGGAGTGCAGCCGGCTGTGCTCGCTGCCAGCTCAGGCTGAAAAAGTTACCCAACATGCTACGCCACCTCCGGATGAACTGCCTCAGAAATCGTCCCTAGACTGGTGTAAACCTTTTATGTGTCACGGCACAGTGAAAATTCATGGGATCAATTATCCAGTTATTGTGGTTCGTGATACCGGTGCACAACAGTCTGTGTGCAGAAACGTGACTGGAGGGCCTGTAAACTCAGGGAAGTATGTGCTGTGTAGAGGCATGAACTCAGATGAATACTATGATTATGTTCATGTATCGATTGCCCCATTGTTCAGGCTGCAGCTCAAGTCGCTGTTGCTGATGTAATGCCAGTAGAGGGGGTTGATTTTCTGCTGGGGAACGACCTGGCTGGGGAGAAAGTATTTCTATCTCTTCCCCCACCAGTTGTTGTGGCAGAGAAGTGTTTTGACGCCCCAGAAATTGGTATTGAAGTTGATGCAGAAGTGGAAGCTATGTTCCCGGTCTGTGCAGTTACAAGATCTATGGCGCAGGTTGCAGCCTGGAAGAACTGGCGAAGTCACAGGTCCTTGGGGTCGACTGTGATGAGGCAGGGCCACCAATGGAGGAACCTAGTGAGCAGGGTGTTGCTGTGGTGGGTGAGGAGAGTGGGAATGCGTGCATGGGCGCCGCCCCACTTCCCACACAGGACGCTGGAGGTGGTGCTGAGTGTGTCTGTGTGGAGACTGAACCCAGCCCACCGACTGAATTAGAAGAATTTCAGGACGCTGGGGTCGACTGCGGGGATGCAGGACCACCGTCAAACGAGCCTAAGGAACAGAGTGTCACTGTTGAGGGTAAAGGTGATGATGATGTCAGTGTGGAGTCTGACATTCCTCCCCCTGTCGAGTGTACTAGAGGTGGCGCTGAGATTGATCGCCCTTCGCAATCCAGTGTCCCGACCAGTCTCTTATCTCAGTCCTCAGTAGATCTGGCGGATGTTGGGCCAGCAGAATTGAGGGTGAAGCAACAGGAGGATGTAACATTAAAGCCCTTGTTTGCTCGAGTAGGGGAAGAAAGAGGTATGGAGTGTGGTAAGGAGGAGTTCCTGATTAAAGACAATGTTTTACATCGCCGATGGACGCCCACTGGCGCCACGGTGGATGGAGGAGTGGGTGAGTTAGTGCAGGTGGTGGTGTCTGTGCAGTATAGGGTGCCGTTAATACAGTTAGCACAGAGGAACCTTTAGCAGGTCACCTGGGAAATAGAAGGACAGTGCAGCACTTAAGATATAACTTTTGGTGGCCAAGTATACCGGGACAAGTTGCTGCGTACATCAAGAGCTATTACACGTGTCAGATAGTGGGCAAGCCTAATCAAGTTCTTCCTGTGGCCCCTTTGACTCCCATTCCTGCAGTTGAACCTCCGTTTACCTGGGTAATCATTGATATCGTGGGCCCTTTACCTCCTACTTCTGCTGGAAACAAGTATTTGTTAACCATAATGGATGTTACAATGCGATACCTAGAGGCTATACCAATCAGAAGCATGCAGGCAAAGTTAGTAGTCAAGCAACTTATCCTGTTCTTTACTCATTTTGGCCTGCCCAAGGAGTTGCAGTCAGACTGTGGAGTGAATTTTACATCTAATTTGTTTACGCAGACAATGACAGAGTTGGGCATCAAGCACATTTTGTCCAGTGCCTACCATCCACAGTCACAAGGTGCTCTGGAAAGGCATCATCAGACCTTAAAGACAATGCTGCGCACCTTCTCCTATGATAGTGGAAAGGATTGGGACCTAGCGGTACCCTTTATTATGTTTGCAGTGAGAGAGGTACCAACTGAGTCATTAGGGTTTTCACCCAATGAGTTAGTGTTTGGGCACAGAGTTCGTGGTCCCTTGGATGTGGTGCGAGAGGCCTGGAGTAACAACAAATCTGGCAACCAGGAATCCATGCTTGACTATGTCTGCCGCACTCGGGAGAGACTGCATTGCGCTTTAGAGCTTGCCCGTGACCATCTAATCGGGGCTCAAACGAGAATGAAGGCTCATTACGATAAGGTCAGAAGTCGTGAGTTTAAGCAAGGAGATGAAGTTTTGGCACTGCTGCCCATGCAAGGAAAACCTCTGGCGGCTAGATTCAGTGGTCCTTATATTGTGAAGAGTTGGGGACTTGACTATCTAATTGTTACCCCAGATAGGCGAAAGAGTACTCAGTTGTGCCACATTAATATGTTGAAGCCATACTACCGCCCAGTTGATTCTCATTGTGGGATGACTGCTGATGTCTCTCACCTGGGATGTGAAGGACGGGGAAGGGAGGACGTGGCTTCAAAGGAACGTGCTGTGGAGGGAGCTGTTGGTGCCGGTGATGTGAGTAGTGGACCAGGGTTACAGCCACAGTCCTTAGAAGGTGACTTTGGAGTGGACGTTGAGGGAACCAGGGATAAGAGCGCTCCTGTAGTTTTGGCGGTTGGTAGTGAGTTGGAGGAGCAGGAGGAAGTGCTTAGTTGTGGTGAGATGTTACCAGCTGACCTATGGGAGGGCAATGATTATGCAGCTCTGGTGGAGAAATTGCAACACCTTGATCCAGTAAAGCAAGAAGAGCTGTGCAACAGATTATGGAAACATCCGAAAGTTTTTCGAGATTTACCGGGATTGACAGCTTGGGCTACTAATGACATTGACGTTGGGGATAGTAAGCCTGTAAAATTAGCTCCCTACTGCATCAACCCTATCAGACAGAAAGCTCTCGATAATGAGATCAAGTATATGTTGGATCATGGATTGATCAAGAGGAGTGTCAGTGAGTGGAGTTCACCAGTTACCTTGCAGCCGAAGCCAGATGGGAAGGTTAGGTTGTGTGTGGACTTCTGGAAGGTTAACTCACTGTCTAAGACCGATGCTTATCCCTTGCCTCGGGTCGATGACTCCATGGACAAGGTGGGAAATGCCACTTATATCACCAAACTTGACTTAGTAAAAGGATACTGGCAGGTCCCGCTGACGGAACGGGCTAAACAAGTGGCTAGCTTTGTTGTCAGTGGTGCAGTATATCAGTGCCAGGTGATGCTTTATGGACTGAAGAATGCTCCCGCCACTTTCCAGAGGCTTATGGATAAAGTGGTGGATGGCATACCTAATTGTGTCGTTTACATCGATGATGTCATTGTGTATGACACCAAGTGGGAGGGGTCAGGGTCTTGATTCGAAAATTTTGATCCAGGGCTCAAAATTTTCCCTTGGGGAAGGGCGTGTTACGCTGTCCGCCTGTCCGTTCCCATGGGTGCAGCCGTTACAGCTGGGCTAGGGGATTATGCAGTATCCATGTCATTCGCGGAGTTTAAATTAGCGAGTGTTACAAGTTCTTTTGTTTCTTTCGTTCCTGCCACTGAGGGAAATTTTATTTAATACCATGCTGAGAAAGCATTTGATTATTTTGATTGTTTTATGTGAGCTACCAGTATATTTAATGATGCTTGCATTAGAAGTACCAATTCATTGTAGAGAGAGAGGGGCACGAATTTAAGTTCCTTATTAATTAATCTGATTCATGCGTTCACGCTTGGCTGCACACGAGCCTAGCATTCGACCAGTGTCTTCCCAACCAGCTTCAGTATCGTGTGTGTGTGTGTACACTCTCTCTCTCCCCAGTCATATTTTTGTATAGAGAGAACACTTCGGTGTCTCTAAGCCGAGCTGGCGTTTCCATTTAAGTTCATTTTATTCTTTTGTTTGCTGACTGAGGGAAGTAGCTATTATATTTGATTTTGTGACCGTGTTGTCTTTGGAGGGCCAGGCTGGCTCACCGTGGTCCTCTGGCTGCCTTTATTAACGTTCCCCAACACACGTACATACACACACACCCCTAACCCCTACACAGTTCAATCCCAACTACTTGCACAAGGCTAGTGAGAACTATCGTGAGCTATCAACTGCGTTCCCCCATGGACACGGGTTAAGTAGAAATTCATCACCACCGGAAATAAGTGGGAGATGTTTCTGTAGACTGTCTCGGGCGGTATTATTTCCGGCAGTGACGATAGTAGGCTAGATCCATAGGTAGGCTGTTCCGTTTGTTACTATCAAAGTACAGAGTGTTGCGTACTTAAGTGATAATTCTTCCGTTGCGCAGTTTTTCTCTAGTTTACGGAGTGTGAGTGCCGAGGTCTGCGTTATTTTCACGACGCAGTGGAGGCCGATCATCTAAAACTACCTTGTTGTCTTTTTGTAATAGCCCCGGGCTGGCACTACCGTAACAATATATATATATATATATATATATATATATATATATATATATATGTGTGTGTGTGCAGTATATATATATATATATATACACATATATATAAATATATATATATATATATATATATATATATATATATATATATATATATAGCCCGACGCCCTAATCCCGCAAAGGGTGGCCGCAGACAAAACGCCTCCAAGTCGCTCTGTCACCCACCATTTGACTCCCCTCCCCCCCACTCACCCCCCCGCCCTCCTATACCTCTCAACTCCATCCCTCCACCTCATCCTCGGTCTACCTCTCCCTCTCCCTCCCTCCACCTCACCTACATACACCCTCTTAGTCAGTCTTTCATTCTCCATTCTTTTCACATGTCCAAACCACCACAGTGTATTTCTCCTAATCTTCTCAACCACATCCACCCCACAGCGTTCCTTCACTTCTTCATTCGTCAACCTGTCCCTCCACGTCACTCCACATGCTCCTCTCAAGTAACTCATTTCCACTGCTCTCACTCTTGACTTGTTCCCCTTTTGCAAGGTCCATGCCTCGCTTCCACAAGTCAGGGTAGGGATCACAATACTATCATGCAGTGACTTCCTAACTTCCATACCTACCCTCCTATTTCTCATCACTGCTTTCAGTGTACTAACGACCTTCCTTCCCTGCTGTACCCTTTCACGCACTTCATCCCCCAAAGTTCCATCCTTACTCATCACACTACCCAAGTACTTGAATGCACTCACATTCTCCATATCCTCACCATCCAACCTTACTACACACTCTGTGACTTCATTCCTCTCAAACACCATAATTTTACTTTTGTTTACATTAACTTTCAGATTCCTCCTCCTACACACTGTCCCAAATTCATTCACCAAACCTTGCAACTCCCATTCATCACTCAACAGTACTGTATCATCAGCAAACAGCAACACTGGAAGCTTCCAAATCTCACCCTCATTCATTAGAGCCACCCCCACATCCACTGCCCTACCCTGCACCTCCTTTACAACCCCATCTATGTATATATTAAACAGCCATGGAGACATCACACAACCCTGTTTCAGTCCCACATTGAAATCAAAGAACTCACTCAGCTCACCATCCACTCGCACCGTAACCCTATCTCCCTCGTACATACTCTTCACAGCACTCAACAATTTCCCCTCCACTCCATATATTCTTAATACTTTCCACATACCTTGCCTATCCATTCTGTCATAAGCTTTCTCCAAGTCCATGAAGGCAGCATACACTTTCCTTCTCTTCTCTAGATACTTCTCCACTAAACATCTTAGAACAAATATCTGATCTACACACCCTTTTCCCTTCCTAAATCCCCCTTGTTCTTCTCCGACTAGCTCCTCTGTTATATGCCTAACCCTATCAATGAGTATTCTACCATATATTTTACCAGTCACACTAAGTAGGCAAATACCCCTATGGTTACCACATACTTCTCTCTCTCCTTTTCCTTTGTAAAAGGGACAATTATACCTGATTTCCAGTCCTCTGGAACCCTTCCCTCTTCCCAAGCCAATCTACACAACTTCCATATCCACTCCACAACAATCTCACCCCCATACCTAAGCATTTCACCACACACTCCATCAATTCCTGGGGCCTTTCCCAACTTAATATTCTTCATCGCTTCCACTACTTCCGCCCTACTGATCTCTTCCTCCCTCCTCTCCTCTCTTCTCCCAGCCATTCCCCAACCACTTATACTCGCACAGCTCTCACTCTCCACATTCAACAAATCCTCAAAGTGCTCCTTCCATCTCCTCAGTTTCTCTCTCTTCTCCACCAACACTATTATTCCTTTCTTTCACTCCCCTACTATTTCCCCTTTCACGCTGCCTTACTTTCTTTACCTCCTTCCAAAACAATTTCTTACTCTTCCTCCATTTCACACTCAGATTCCTCCCAAACTCCTCATCCACTTTCTTTTTACTCTCCTTCACCAGTCTCTTAACCTCCCTTCTGCTCACATAAACCTCTCTCTTCTCTCTCTCATCTTCTCCTCTACTACTCGCTAACCATTCACTTTATGCCTTCTTCTTTTGTTCCACAGCTCGTTTCACCTCATCATTCCACCATGCTGTCCATTGCACACCCTTGAATCTCCTCCTCACTCCACAAACCGCCTCACACGCTGCGCCTATCTCTTCCGTGAATATCTTACATAAGTCTTCCACCCCTTCTATCTGCTCCAGCTCATACCTTCCCAGTCTTTCTTCCACTATGCTCTTATACTCTGTCATTTTCTCACTATCTGCAATTTCTCCACTCTTCTCACAGGAGTTGCTTCCTCCTGTCTTCCCCTTCGTCTCCTCAACCACTTTCTTTGCAGCTCTACCTTGGCCATCACTAAGTGATGGTCCGAGACTCCATTCCCCCACCCTCTCCACACTCTTGCATCCGACACCTGTCTTCTCATTCGCTCATCCACACACACGTAGTCTATCATTGCCTTTCTTTTGTTCAACAAGTTCACCATCCATCCTCCTCATTACTCTCCATGTATACTGGTGGATCATCTTATGCCAAAAGTAGTTGTTGGCTATTGCCAACCCCTTACAAGCACAGATGTCCACCAAAGCACTTCCATTCCCATCTACGTCAGCTGGCACACCCTACTGACCAACCACTCCATCCACTCGTACATTCCCAACTTTGCCATTCATGTCTCCAATCAACAGCACTCTCTTGCTCCTCTCAAACTTGTCCATACACGCTTCTACACTCGCCCAAAACTCATCATTCACTCTTGCCACTCGATTCTCTGTCAGGGCATACACACATACAATCGCCCACGCTTGTATACCTACTTTCATCCTCACCCATACAATCCTTGCACCCACTGTTCCATACTCTCTTATATTATTCTTCCACTTCTTGCTTATCATCAGACATACTCCCTCTCTTGCCCTCTCATTTTCATTGACTCCCGCACATATACCTAAACCATATTCCCATTCTCTCACCCATTCACCTTGCCATTTAGTTTCAGTCAATCCACATACATTCACTTTTGCATCCTCAAGCACCTGAACAATCTCTCTCTCTTTCACTTCATCATTCACTCCTCTCACATTCCACGTTCCCACCCTAAGAATGTGCTTCATCCGTTCCTTAGTCGTCAACATATGGTCCGTCCGGGTCCGAGGCGCTTTGTTCGCTTTTTTAGTTAGTTCTTTTTACGGGGTGGGGCACTAACCCACCACCAACCCTTTTAGTCGCCTCGTACGACAAGCAGGGATACTGGGGGAGTATTCTTGAAACCCCCCTACCCCCAGGAGGGGTACATAATATATATAATATATATATATAATTACATATATATTTATATATTTATATATATAACATATATATGTATATAATATATATGTAATATATATAATATATAGACATAATATGTATATTATTTATAATATATATATATATATATATATATATATATATATATATATATATACTACTCTGCGGCCAAGTTGTGTTAGGAAGAATACTGCCACACTATTCCCTGCGTGTCGTAAAAGGCGACTAAAATGGGCGAAGTGAGGGGACTAGGGACCCCATCCTCTGTTTTTTAGTTCCTAAAAATTGACAGGCCGGAGAATGGGATGAGGCTCTGAGTTATCCCCTTATCCTGAAGATTGTGTCTATGAATGTGTGGATGTAGTACGATTGAGGCTAAAAGGTAAGAGATTGGGTGAATGTTTGTGAGAGGAAAGTTGGATGTGTTAGCTTTGAGTGAAACGTAGATGAAAGGGAAAGGTGAGTCTATGTTTGAAAATGTGAATGGAAGATTGTCAGGTGTTGATAGAGGAAGGGCAAGAGAAGGTGTGGCCTTGTTATTGAGTCCGGAAGTACAGCAGTGTGTGATTGAATTAAAGGTGTCATCGAGACTGATGTGGGTGAAAGCGATGTTTGAATGTGAGTTATGGGTGTTTGAGTCCATATGGGCCTGGTAGTGAAAGGGATGAGGAAGAGAGAGAGTCTTTCTGGAATGATGTTGAGTGTCTCCAGAGTTTTGGAGCGAATGTGAATGTGGTAATGATGGGAGGTCTGAATGCTAGAGTGGGAAGTGTAGCAGCTGAAGGTGTAGTTGGTATGCATGGTGTGCCTGGAAGAAATGAAAGTAGGGAATGAATGATAGGGATGTGCGTTGAGCGAGAGATGGTGATTGGAAATACCCTGTTTGAGAAGAAAGATATAAGTATACATGGGTGAAACAGGAGAGTGGAAGGGTTGTTGATAGAGCATTGATTGAATATGTGGTTGTGTCCATGAATATAATAGGAAGATTGTTGGATGTGAGAGTTCTGAAATGGGAGGATGGAGGTATGTCTGACCACTACCTGGTTGAAGGAAAGTTAAGAGTAGGTAAAAGATGGGTGAGAGCTAGGGGAGTTAGGTATGGCAGGGAGGTATTGAAAGTGAGTTGGATAAAAGAGAGGAAATGATAGAGTATCAGGAGAAATTGAAAGATGAGTGGAACGCAGTGAAAAATCAGGAAAATTGCAATGTGGAGGAGGAATGGCAGTTGTTAAAGAGTGCGTTGGTGGGGCTTGTGAAAGAGGTGTGTGGTATGAAACGTGTGAGTGATGGAGTAAGAAAAGGAAGTGAATGGTGGTGCGAGGAAGTAAGTATGGCTGTGGCTAAGAGACGTGCATATGAAGTGTGGTTGCAGAGGAAGGATGAGGTGTCATATGAGAGATAAAAGGAAAAGAGGAATAGGGCGAGAAGGGCTGTGCGTGATGCTAAAGTGGCAGCAGATGAGAGGTGAGGTAAGCGGTTGACTGAGAATTTTCGACAAGAGGAAAATGTTTTTGGAAGGAGGTGAAAAGGGTGCGAAAGGGAGAGTCTGGGAAGGAAGAGCGAGTAAAAGCAGAGGATGGAAGAATGTTAATTGAGATGGATGCAGTAAGGAAGAGATGAGCAGAGTATTTTGAAAGATTGTTAAATGTAGAGGAGGAAAGGGTGGCTGAGATTGTGGCAGATGGAAGGGTGCAAGGAATAAATGTGTTGGGAGAGTTGAATAATTCTTTGATCACGAAGGGGGAAGTGCAGGAGGCAGTAAAGTAGGTGAAAACAGGAAAAGCTGCAGGTATGGGTGGGTGTGCTGTGGAATTACTGAAGGGTGGTGGAGCGACTATTGTTGACTGGTTAGTAAGATTGTTGAATGTGTGCTTTGTGAAAGGTATGGTGTCAATTGACTGGGCAAGTGCTTGTGTGATCCCGTTGTATAAAGGGAAGGGTGATAAGTATGAATGTACTAGCTTTAGGGGTTTAAGTCTGTTGAGTGTTGTATGTCAGAGTGTTAATTAAGAAAGTTAGAGAGGATACAGAGGGAGTGATTGGTGATGAGTAGTGTGGCTTTAGGAGAGGGATGGGATGCGTGGATCAGGTGTTTGCTGTGAGACGAGTGTGTGGAAAGTATTTAGCGAAAGGCAAGGATGTGTTTTGGGCATTCATGGATTTAGAGAAAGCATATGATAGAATAGATAGGGAGGCTTTGTGGACTGTTTTAAGATTGTTTGGACTTGATGGTAAGTTACTAAAAGGAGTGAAAAGTTGTTATCATAGTAAGTCGTGTGTAAGAGTAGGAAATACTGTGAGTGATTGGTTTCCCGTGAGAGTGGGGCTGCGGCAGGGATGTGTGATGTCGCCTTGGTTGTTTAATATTTATATGGATGGTATTGTAAAGGAGGTGAATGCAAGAGTTTTAGGTGGAGGTCTGAGTCAGGTAAATGTTGATGGTAGAGTGGAATCAGAAGCAGCTTCTGTTTGCAGATGATACTGCACTGGTGGCTGATTCAGAGGAGAGATTGAGACAGTTGGTAGAGGAACTTGGAAGGGTGTGTAAATGGAGGAAATTGAAAGTAAATAAGAATAAGAGTAAAGTGATGAAGTGTACAAGGTCGGTAGATGGTAGGAGGATGAATATAGTTTTGAATGGTGAGTTGTTTGAGGAGGTAGAGTGTTTTAAGTATTTAGGGTCACATGTTGCTGTGGATGGAAGAATAGATGCAGAAGTGAAGTTTAGAATGAATGAAGTAGGAAAGGTGGTAGGAGGAATGAAAAAAGTGTTTATATGTCGTTCGCTTAGAATGGATGTAAAGAAAGGGCGTTATATGGGGCTGAAACATGGAATATAGGTGAAGCACAGAGGAAAAGTTTGAATGTAATGGAGATGAGGTGTTTGAGGAGTATATGTGGAGTGACGCATATGGATCGAGTGAGAAATGATGAAGTGCGAAGGAGAACTGGAGTTTTTTGGAAGATGGCTGATCGAGTTGAGCAGAGGGTGTTGCGATGGTTTAGGCATATGGAGAGAATGGATAATGAGCGATTTGTGAAAAAGATAACTAGATCTGTTGTGAGAGGTGTAAGGCTGAGAGGGAGACCATGAAGAGGATGGATGGACAGTGTGAAGAGAGCGTTGGATGAGAGAGGGATGTCTGTTGAGCAAGGAAGAGTTGCTGTGCGTGACAGAAATTAATGGAGAGAAATTGTGAATGAATATATAAATGATGATGCAGCCCTGAGGAGATATTCTCCCACATTTGGTCTGATCAGCTAATCAGGTCAGGTGCGGGTAAGGGGATGGGTCTATTATGATGTGGTAGGGGTAAACCAGCTCTGCTGTCAGGCCCTGCTGCGGATGTCACTGACTGCACTGCGCACTTGACCCTCGTCCGGTGTAGTGCGGTGAGGATCTGTCCCTTCTCTCCTTTGGGGCTAAGATGCGAATAAATGTGTTTGAATGGATGGTAAATTGGGAGTGTGTCGTCCTGTCTCGTCTACCTCTCCTTGGAAGAAGCAGCCTAGGTATATATATATATTTATATATATATACTGTATATATATATTTATATATATATATATGTATATATATATATGTATATATATATATATTTATATATATATATATGTATATATATATATACTGTATATATATATATATATATATATATATATATATTGTGTCCCCCGCTGTGGCGGGGGAGACACAATCTGGCCGCACTATGGGGTGGTACTACTACTCTGCGGCCAGGTTGTGTTAGGAAGAATACTGCCACCGTATTCCCTGCGTGTCGTAAAAGGCGACTAAAAGGGGCGGGGTGAGGGGACTAGGGACCCCCTCCTCTGTTTTTTACTTCGTTCTCATTTAGACAGAATGACATTGGAAGTCCTATTTATAAGATCTGTCTCCGTAACTATCATTCCCATCGAACATTACAGAACGACGGCAAAGAAGCTTACCTTTGACAGCAAACATGTACTATATATGCAGTAATGTAGTCGGACTCAGAGAACAGTGTGATGCAATACAAACAAAATACCGCTTTTTCACTTTGAGCATACGTCGGACACATTATCATTGGCTTTTGAAAATGTGACGCAACTCTCCAAACCCTCCCACCCCCGGCCACCCTTCCTCCCACTCACAGTTGCCAGACATAATTATGGGGTCTGGCTGCTGCTTCGTGACTATTCGTCTACCACCAATGCTCTGAACAGTGGGTAATGCGGAACTTTCCCTGACTGTACCATCGATAAAAAAAGTATCGGCACCCTTTCAGTGTGACATTATGATACACGGACTATGATTTACGGGAAATGACACAATTATGTCGCTTGGTATCCTTCGTTTGTGTTGTTATCATATATAAATATATAGCTGGATTATGCAGAGAAACGTTGTACTATATGGTAACTTAACCATTTTTGTGAATTAAACGGGCATGCCAACAATACCGATTGAACCAAAGACGAAGTATTTCACAACTTATCCGACCCCAGGGTGCCGATACGTTTTCTTGTCGAGGGTACATGGTCCTTCTGAAGTAGAATCATTGGACCCCTGCTAGTATATATATATATATATATATATATATATATATATATATATATATATATATAAAGGGCATTTTCTGTCCTCTGTCCACGAACTACTTTCTAAATTTTCATTTTACCTGGCCTTAACCTTCATATCTGGAATCCTTATAACCCAAGGAAGGTTTTAGGGGGTCAAAATTCAGATTGGGTCATTTGAGGTCACTGGTTAAATGTTCGCCTTTTTGGTCCGGGCAACGCCGGGTACCCCTGCAGCCCAATTTTTGGAATGGAGACTCATATGACCTCCAGTTCGGACATAGGCTATGTGAAGTTGACTCCGAGGCCATTTGAGGTCACCTGTTGGAGCTCATTTTAGGTCACTGGTGGTAGTAAACAAGTACACACAAATACTGTACGTTAGTCTGTGAAAGCTGAAATAGAAAGTTCTGAACCTCTTATAATCCCTCTTCAAAAGACTGAGAGGTACACTACATGTACTCTTTGCAGTAGAAAGATTGAACTATAGAACAAATAGGACTGGAGTGTTCGTAATTTTCGTCTTATGACCCAAGGAAGGTTTTAAGACCAAACAGACCGATGGTTTGAGGGAGGGGGGCAGAGTAGTAAGTCAGATAAATAAGAAGAGAGAGAGAGAGAGAGAGAGAGAGAGAGGGGGGGGGGAAGGGACAGGAGGAGGAAGATAAATAAGGAGGGGGAGGGGGAACGCCGGGTACCACTGATAGTGTATATATATATATATATATATATATATATACAGGGTGACCCCCCAAAACCTCCCACATTTCAAAGGTAAATGAAAAAAAATGGTTAAAGATAATCAAAATATTTGCACACATGAAACTTCATTCAGTACAGTTTTTATTCATCATGTTTTAAAGATGACATCCTCCAAATGGTGGCCGTCATTGTCTATACATGCTTGGAGGCGATTTCTGAAAGCGTCCATGGCTGGACGGGTAATGTCAGGTGGAACAGTGGCTATCTCCTGCTGAATAGCAACCTGAAGGGCTTCAAGAGTTTGGGGTTGATGAGTATACACTCATGATTTAAGGTAGCCCCACTGAAAAAAATCACAAGGGGCGAGATCAGTGGAACAGGCCAGACACCCAATATCTCCACACAACGAGATCACCCGATCCGGAAACACTTCCCTCAGCACTTGCAATGATCTTCGAGCTGTGTGTGCCATAGCTCCATCTTGCTGAAACCACACATCGAGTTCTTCAAGCTCAAGGTGTTTGAGTTATGGCCTTAGAAAGTTTTCAAGCATATCAATGTCACGGTCAGAAGTTACGGTAACAGTTACACCACCATCTTCAAAGAAATCAGGACCCACGATGCCAACATCAGCAACAGCGCACCACGCAGTCACTCGATCGGAGCGCAACGGTCTTTCCTGTAGCATGCGAGGCTTGTCTTCAGACAAATAGTGAAAATTTTGTTTGTTTACAGAGCCACTCAAATTAAAATGAGTTTCGTCACTGCATAAGAGAACAGCATCTTCCGGAACACATTGCGGAATGTTCGCGCATAACTCCCTGCGGCTTATCCAGTCTCTCGCATTGAGTTCTTGCACAATCATCATTTTGTATGGAAGGAAGTGAAGGTCTTTGTGTAAGATTCTCCTTGTAGTTTCCCGGGATATCCCTACACCTAAAGCATGCTTCCCCGCAGAACGTCTCGGAGACTGCACAACAGATCGCCTCAATGCTTCGATATTCTCAGGCGTATGAGAGCTCCTAGGTCAACCAGGAGATTTTCTTTTTAAAGCTGAGACTGATGCCCTAAAATTCTCAGCCCACTGCAAGATGGTTTTCATATCTGGAACGTTTTGGTTCCATGGAATACTGAAACGTCTTTGAAAGGCCATCTGCATGGCGATCACAGAATGGATGTCTGTGAAGAAGGCTTTGACAGCAAACACAAGGTGTGCTCATGACCATGCCATGTTGGCGACTGAAGATGGTTGAGGTTGGGCTACCAACAGACCCTAGCCTCGCCCCTCCCGTCTTGCTGCTGCCAGTGCTACAGCCTTTCAAAATGTGGGAGTTTTTGGGGGGTCACCCTGTATATATATATATATATATATTGTGGTAGGTGGGGGCACTCACCATCCACTCACTCTATGTAGTGCTGCTCTCGGATGTCTGCCCTTTCCTCTCCCCCATCCTTCTTTCCTTCCATCCTCTTCCGTCTTTCTTTCCTTCATTCTTTCCTCATCCTTCTGCCTATGGGTGACTTTACATTCCCTCTTCTGTCTTTCCTTCATTCTTTCCTCTTCCTTCTGCCTGTAGGTGACTCTGCACTGAGTGACAAGCCAAATGTTTTCCTGTACACCAGGAAACCATTTACTACGCTGGATGGTAACCATATAACCAAATTTTGACGCCTGGTGGTTTAGTGGGTAATTATGGCGCTCCAATCGGATTGAGCCAATGATGGTCTATATCCAAGGGATGGTTGGGGTTTATTGCTCACGTAATGCCACTCAGGGATGAGTGAGGCTGGTCACTCTCATCTTAAATGTTCGGACCAACTTGCCTAGCCCTGGGCTTCTACGCTCCTCATGGGGCAACGTAGGATTGGGTGATGGATGGATGGATATATACTGTGTAGTCCTGATATATATATATATATATATATATATATATATATATATATATATATCATCTGGAGTTTTCCCTAGTCCCACGCAAACTTGCAAGTGACATAACTATTTTTATCTGTTCCATCCAGTACGAGTGTCTTCCTATTTGTTGGATTATGGCAACTGGTTGCCGCAATATCAACGGTCAAAGGTCGTCAAAAATAAAAATGGTTGCCTCTCGTGTACAGAGAGAAGAGAGAAAAAAATGGACCACATTAAATTTTGGTCTTATAGATTTGAAGAACCTGATTTTACACACCAGAAAATGTATATTTCACTCTCATATGTCTAATGATTACTACACAATCGACCATCAAAAAAAAAAAAAGTCACTCCTTGATCCGAGCGAGAGTGGGACGTCCTTCAGAAATAAAGGGGAATAAGGAGGTGGGAGGGGGACTTAGGGGAATCAGGAGGGGGGAAAATGGAGGAAATATTTCTGCCACACACTGCCAATGCAGTCTAGAGGGGATATGAGGGATAGTTTGAGTGGGAGGGAACACAGGCGGGATCTAATGGGGCAAAGGGATGTGAAGAGATGGCCTGGGGAGGAGGGTCCACACACTCGGGGAGGGGATCGGATCGTGCCTCCGACGACCTGATGTCTTAGTTTCCATTGGCTTTTTTTTTTATGGAAAGAAGAAGGAACCAAAGGCCACGAGCCCGCAAGCCGTTCCTTCCAAGAAAAAAACAAAAACATTGCTAAAAAGAGCCAAATTCAAGATCCGTTCATTTCGAGATGTCTGGACACACTGCATTTGAAAGATAATAGATCATAGTAGGTAGGCAGAGAGAGACAATTCCAGAGTTGACCTGTTGCATAAATGAGGGACTGGAAGTAATGGTTAACTCTGGCATTAGAGAGTTCAACAGAAATGGGACGAGAATTTGTTGTTAGACAGGTGCTACACGCCTGTTGTAGAAGTGGAGGGATGCACACAGACAGTTCAGAGGAGCAGTGACCATTGAAGTTGCGATCGAAAAGAAATTAAGATATAACAGTGGGGCGAAGAGACAGAGGATGATGGGAGCCAGTAAGAGGAGGAGAGTTAATGAGACGAAAAGCCTTTGACTCCACCCTGTTGAGAAGAGATGTATGCGGGGAGCCCCCCCACACATGAGAGTTATACTCTACATAGAGGAGAATAAAACACATGTATAAAGTCGACAACTGTGGGGATAAAAGAAAGTATGGAATCAGCTTAGCACACCTAATCTCTTGAAATCAGATTTCACAAGAGATGTAATATGATCTTTCCAAGATAAATCCCTAGAGATTGAAACCCCAAGTATGTTTAAGGATGATGCAGGTTTAAGCTGGACATTATTAAACATTAGCGGGAACACCTGTGGAAATTTTGTTGGATTAATAGGTGTAAGAACTGAATCTCTGATGCATAACAAGCAAGAAGATTACTTATACCCCAGTCAGAGATACAATCTAAGTCAGACATTAGGTGTGCCATAGCCTCGTCCCTTGTTTGTTCAAGTAACTGCTGAGATGGACGTTGCAGGAAGCAAATGGTAAAGTGAAGGGTGGAATCATCAGCGTGCTAGTGGATAGGCTTAGATGTACAGCTTAGAAGGTCGTTGATGAATAAAAGGAGGAGAGTTGGTGATAATTATGACAGAGGTCTGAGGAACACACTATTGATTGAACTAGGAGAAGAATGGTGGACATCTACAAAAGCAGCTATAGAATGACCAGAAAGGACGCTATAGATGAAGGCACAGATAGAAAGATAGAAACCGTAAGAGGGGAGTTTGGAAATTGAAGATTTATGCCACACTCGATCGAAAACCTTTGATATATGAAGTGCAATGGCAAAGCTTTCGCCAAAGTCCCGAAAAGAAGATGACCAGGAGTCTGAAAAGTAGGTGAGAAGATCGCCAGTGGAGCGTCCCTGACCGAACCAATACTGACGATCAGAAAGAAGGTTGTAATAGGAAAGATGCTTTAAAATTTTTCTGTTACGTATAGACTCAAAAACTTTTGAGACACAGGATGTTAAAGCAATTGGGCGATAGTTAGAGGGATGGGAATGGTCCCCCTTCTTTGGGACTGGCTGAATAAGAGCAAACTTCCAGCAAGAAGGAAAGGTACCAGTCGATAGACAAAGGCAAAAGAGTTTACCTAGGCAGGGTGTAAGCACAGAAGGACAGTTCTTGAGGACAACAGGAGGTACCCCATTAGACCCATATGCCTTGTTAGTACTGAGGCCAGTGATGGCAGAAAATACATCAGTTGAAGAAACTTAATGTCAGCCATGAGGAAGTCAGAGGGGAGAAGTGATGGGGGAACAGCACCGGAATCGTCTAAGGTGGAATTGGAGGAGAAAGTCTGAGCAAAGAGATCTGCTTTATCAGTAGAAGAAATAGCTACGGAGCCATCAGAGTAGAAAAGAGGAGGGAAGGATGATGAGGTAAAGTTGTTAGAAAGGTTTTTGGCAAGGTGCTAGAAGGAGCGGGAAGAATTCGGGTTGGAGAGTTGAGAGCATTTAGTATCGATGAAATTATTTTTGGCAGAGCGATGAACAGTCTTAGCACGATTCCGGCCTTGGTACCATTTACGTCATTAAAGAGGCGGGGTTACAGCTCTCCACTTTATTGCAACCTCTTTATGATCATCAGCCATAAGACTTTATCGTACATTTTCTGAGGTCCACGATCTTCAGCCATAGGACTTCGGGGGTTAAAAATAGGCTCCTTTTTGTTTTAGGGTCGAAGAATTTGTTAATTTATCAACAGTGTGGTTTCCATAACTACAGAACTTCACTTGATTATTTGATGAATTTAGCATCATATCTCAGAGGCATTTGTCAATAAGGAAATCATGATAGAGGTGTTCTTGGACATCCATTAAGCCAGTGACATGACGTGGTGACACAGTAAATTAATGAAGCTCTATTCTTATGGTGTAAGAGGCAATTTGTCTTTTTTTTTTTTTCTCAATATTTTAAGGGACAGAACTTTGTCAAATTGCCCTGAACCGTAAGAATGGATATATCTGTCCAGGAATGCGTGGGCAGCTGAGGGAGTGTGCTATGTCCTGGCTAAGCATATCCTGCACGATCTCGTCAGCTGCCTTTTGTAAGCTGTGGGGTAATCTAAATGCTGGGATATAAATTGGCTGAATACCGGGAATCAATTCAGTGGTGTGCTTCATATGATTTGTCGTCCCCATAGGCTTACCAGTAAGGCCACAACATCTCTATAGGTCTGCAGGTGATTATTAATTATACTTTATGCTCAGGAATATCTTCCGTGTTTACATTAAGAATAAAGTTAGTTGAAGGAGTCTAACAGAATCCACAGAATTTTCAGTGTTATATACACCATGTAAATCATCATCGTCATCATCATCATCATCATCATCATCATCATAATCCTTAGCAGTAATAGAGAACTGAATATCCTGGCACACCTTTACGGCCGATGGGCACACCAGGAAATCTCCAGTCTTTGTACCACTTTCAAGCTTTAGTGGAGCATTGATGACATTTAGTAGGTAAAGATAACATAAATGGTCCTCCGGCATGGAACGCAAGGTTAACCCATATATTGAACCATTCACGCAACACGTCTCAGGTAGGATTAATTCATTCACCCCTACTTTTGCACCTACAACATGGACAGAAATTTTCGTGAATTCGTGCAGCAACAAAGCTGTCACCATTGTGTCACTGCTTTTTTCATCTCCGCCTGTTGTAAAATGTCACTGAGACTCTTTGAGGAGTTAAATGAGATACAGATGAGTCAACCATTATGTCACTGTTAGAGGGGGTGTCATGAGATACTGGTACTAACTTATCTTCATTACTCTCTACTGGTGGCTGTGGAGTAGGAGTTACGGTAAACTATCTAACTATTGCCAGACGCCTTAGTCCCGTAAGGGGTGGCTAAAAAAAAAAAAAAAAAAAAAAAAATCTCCATGTCGCCCTATCCAACGCCATTTCACTTCTTGCTCCCAGTTCACACACCTCTCATATACCTTTCCACTCCATCCTTCCATCTCATCCTCGGCCTCCCCCTCCCTCTCTCCCCCTCCACCTCACTCGTATACATTCTCATTAGTCTCTCGCTCTCCATCCTCTCCACATGGCCAAACCACCTCAGTGTATTTCTCCTAACGCTTTCTATCACATCCACATCCACACCACGGCGCTCCATCACTTCCTCATTTGTCAGTCTGTCACTCCAAGTAACTCTACATGCTTTTCTCAAATAACCCATTTCCACAGCTCTCACTATTGACTTGTGTCCTTCCAACAAGGTCCAAGCTTCACTTCCATACGTTACCTAATTCACCTGTGAAAAGACAGGGTGTATCCATGATACATGAAGTCCCTTTCCTGTAATACTACCACAAGCAGATATCGGTTCAAATGGAATGTTAAGATGTCAGTACCAATCAGAATATCTGCAGGATACCTGAATTTTTTACATAGAACTCAGCTATGAAAGGTTCTATCAATATATAGAGTTGTATTTCAAGAGTTATATTGCCCTTCACATAAAATTCTGAGTCATAATTATAACAGAAGCGAATATCAGGCAGCTCAAGGATCCAAACCCATTTGATGTTCTTAATACTGTCTGTAACCTTAGTCCATAACATAACAAATTATGTAGGGACTCCTTCACAGTTACCCAGAATAACTACATCTAAGTGAGTCCGAGGACCAATCTGGCTCATGGGAAACTTTTGTGTTGCCATGGAGGATTCTGCTGATTATGGCGCGAGGTTTACCCTGGCTGTTTTTTGACAAGGGCACGGGATTCGCTGGTAGAATGATGATGGCTGTTGTGCTAAGTACAGTACATGTTACTAAATGATCGTGAAAGTGATATACTATCACGCCTGTGTCCTATTCATCTCCTAGTCTTTTGTAACAGTGAGCTACATGATGACCTAAACATTACAATACCAACAGACTGTCTTTGTTCTGCTTGTAGATCTTGTACGATCATGAATCTACTTAGTGTCCCAGGTCTTGCACGAGACATGGCTGGTGAACATGCTGTGGTTTTGTCTGTTGAGTGGACGTGAAACGTGTCCTTGGCCTTAAGACTGAGAAGGTGGTGCGGGGCTAGGAATTGGTTGAACTGTACGACCCGTATGAGTAGGTATGATATCATGTTTCTCCTCTGTCTGCACAGCTAACATAGTTATGTCATCCCTAGGAGAAAACTGAATCTTTAATGCTGCGTCTAATTAATCCTTGCTAAGACGATGTAGGAGCCTGATGTAACTAAACAACATTGCTACATTACTTAGAGATTCTTTTTTTTTTTTTTTCCATACCTTCATATTCTTCCCGTGGACTATTTTGCAGTGTTTAAAAAAATTCAATCCCTGTTACAGCCGATACCACAGTTGCCTCTAACAGCGTATTTTGTTCGGGAGAGATGAACTTATCCTGCCCTATACTTTGTAGTAGTCTGTACAGTTGAGCAAGTAAAAAGTGCGAAAAAATATTGGGGCATAAGAAGACATCTGGCAGTTCCCTGTAGGAAGTCCGCGTATCTTCATGAATGAATCGCTCAGAACCTAGAGCCTGTGTCAGGTGGACCGTGATTGGCTGAAATTTTGAGTGGTGGTAAAAAAAAATATTCTCATCATATTATACGTAATTCAAGGTTAATAATTAATGAGTGGCACGAAACAATGTATAGAGACTACTACAGTATTAATGATCGAACGTGGAGTATAATAGAGCAATAAACGTCGCAATCTGCAAAACGTAACTGGCAACATGGCACAGAAGAGCAGCATGTCAGCTGGTAGTTTCGTTTATTCATAATATTCGAAGCAGTGGAAACGAAGTCTAGTGAATCAGATTAATAAATGTTGACCTCTACCGAAGAGAACCTGCAATGCTTTCTTTAACGAATATAATATTGGTATTACATTTCATCAATTTCAAGGGTTTTTATGCTCTATGACACATGTTATCTGTTAATATGCATAGCCAGTAAATTAATACTGAACTATTTATTGTCTTACTACCTTTTATATTTCACCAAATATATTGAAATAAGAAGAGAGACGACTGTACTAAGTCAGCAAGACAACGTATCACAAGGGAGAAGGAAATAGAGAGGGACAGCAAGCACGAGAAGGAAAGAAAGTAACGAGGGACAGATGAAGAGCTGAAAAGGACTGATTCGGGACCAAAGGGGTGCCAAAACCCTTTAAGCATCGCCCACGTTTCTGCAGACAGTACCCCTTCACGGAGCTCATTCTCAGTATAAATGCATTGCATTAGAAACGCAAATATATAGTAAGATAATCAGCAACATTCATATATTATGAGATGGTTTCCTTAAAATTCTTCCTAGCAGCTCCACTTAATTACTTAATGTGAAATCGAGTAAATAAATCTTATGGAATATATATTACGGTATAACGATAGAAAATGAAGTCATTAATGTGTATTATTTATCAAAACTGACAAGGACATAATGTTTTATAATTATGTTCGGGAGCACATCTACGCATTGGCACGGAGTGGTCACGTAACATGCAATGTGTGGGGGTGGATTTGTCTCCATGGTGTTGGTGAGGTCACAGAGATAGAGGGAAGGTTCAGGGCTGTGCAGTATCTGGAGATAGTAGAGGAGATGATGTTGCCTACTGTCTGCGCATACGCCCTTGCGTACCCTGAGAACATCATTTTCATGAACATTAGGCCTAATTGTTCCGTGCACACAGCGAGAGTTGTGCGAACATAGTTTGAGGATCAGCGCCACCTAGAACTTTTGCCTTGGCCTAGCAACAGTCCTGACCTAAATCCCATTGAGAACGTTTGGGCTAATATTGTTAATGGTTGAGAGCCCAACGAGGAAAGGACGCCACAGTGACTGTTGTGTCACATGATGAGGTAGTGGGAGGTCCTCAGGAGAAAGCCTCACATCATTCACAAGCATGTGGTGTCATTGCCTGACCGCCTTCACGATGTGATTACCAGCAATGGTAATTTCCCGTTTTCTGTGTCAATGGAGTCCTCTGTCACGCTGCTATAACCTCCAAAGTCGTATACGCCGTTATTCCACTCCAAATAGCTTGAAAAGGAATAGCGTATCACCGGTAGGAGAAGGCAAAAATGGGGCCATAGCTCCATCAAACAACGGCGTTCGGTGCCGGGCAGCCACGCTAACCCACGTCTCGAGTTACCAATTTTACGCTCCATGCGCTAAATAGAGCGTCTTACTATGAATTTGCTACTTCATTCCTGGGTTAGTATTATGGTGATTTTTACCTATATTTTATTTCTAGCATGAGATAATATTTATTTCATCGAAATAGAAGAAAAAGTCACGATTCTAATCGTTTCTTTAAAGCAACGTTGGGTCTGGTTAGTACTTGGATGGGTGACCGCCTGGGAACACCAGATGCTGTTGGCATCCCTACATGTCAAGTGGGGTTGGTGGAGGATTAGTGCCTCTCCCTGTAAAACAATTAACTCTAAGCCCTTGGCCACCCTGTCTGGGATACATGGCGTCTGGCAATGAATGAATGAATGAAACATCTTGCTATGTGAGTGCTAGTTTGCTACCCTGCGCACAGCTGACCTGTTTACACTGCTTCGTTTTCAGCCACGTGTGTGCGTGCCTTCCATGTTTATTGCAACTTGGATTTTAGTGTTCAAGAAGGATACTTACATACATACAAGCAATCATGAAAAGAATACAGGAAGTCATGCATACATGGAAACATACAAACATCATACACATTTTGGGATATTAAAAGTTTAAGTTGGCATTGTTAATGGAACATACAAAACATATAAACACATAGACATACTGGTACACGCATACACACATACATAGTAATAGAAACATAATAGTTACAAACACACTATTTTCGAGTATAATCAACATTATTTTTGTATACATGAAAATACATAGGTTACAAATACATGCATACAAACATACAAACACACATTGTATGCATACCAACATACATGCATACATACTGATTTGCGTACAGAAATACAGACAAGCACACATTATGCATTCTGGGATTGCTTCAGCAATGTTATGTATGTATACAAGAAAACATACATACAGACATACATGCATACTCTCAATCACACTAACTTCCAAACATAATACAGACTTAGGAACACACTTAACAAAGTATTTTTGGAGTTAATCACCATTTTTTTTGTATAAATAAATATACATAAATACATACATGCATACATACAACTATGCAATCATACAAACAAACAAACAAACGAACATTTTTCGCATGTTTGAGCTATTTTTAAACAATGTTATGTTTGTACTTACCTTATTTTAAGGTATTATGATAGCCTAATAGTGTTGTTATGTTCCAAGGTATACTCCCTAGGTTTGTGCTGTATAAAAAAAATACATGATCATACAAATTCATTCATTTTTCAATATTTTGTAGAGGGAGGACAGGGCTTTGTTTATTTTAAAATTCATTTTGATCGGACATGTTCTTGAGTTACTGAAGAGTGTAAGATGGAAAACTTTATTTGCGATTTTCTCCCATTTTTAAAAAAGCGGTGCATACGTCGGTTCTTTAGGGAGGTCCTTCTCTTCTGAACTCTTCTGAACTGTCTGATTGCATCCTTCCCCCATTACAGCAGGCACGTAGCACCTATCTGGCAGTAAACTCTCACCTTTTTACTGCTCAACTCTCTAATGCTAGATATAACCGATACCGTCCTTCCCTCATGCATGGAACATGTCAACTCTGAAACTGTTTTCGTCTGCCTTTATTTCCTTCCGCATTTGACCTTCTGCTTTTTATAGGTAATATGTCCATGCATCACGAAATGAATGGATTGTGAATTTGGCTTTCTTTTGTAATATTTCACTGGAAGAGAACAATTTTGTGGGTTTCCAACCTTTAGTTCTTTCTACCTCGCATAAAAAAAAAAAAAATCGCCACACTAAGGTGTAGACAAAACATCAACGGTTTAGGGAACCTATGGGACAAATCCCGTTGAGGTAGTTGCATACCTGCGATTGATGGGCATTTTCGGTCAGACAGACGGGGTTTAAGTACAACAGCAACAACGGTATCAACCCTTGATTCTGAATAAGGGAACCTAAAGCTTCCTGCAGTGACTAAGCAGGAATTTTTTGCATTTTAACTGTGCTCTCGGCAGCTATGCCAGCTAAACATATGCTGGCTGATAGATATCGCCCACCATTAGCAAGATGAGAGGATATAGAGCTTGTGTGTGTGTGTGTGTGTGTGTGTGTGTGTGTGTGTGCGTGGATGTGTGTGCGTGGATGTGTGTGTGTGTGTATTTGTTGCCAAAACATCTCGATAACTTGTGGACGAATTTTCACCAAACCTTCAGGAAATAGCAACCATGTGGATATGCAGAAGCCTATTACTTTTGGTGAGGATATGATCAAAGACGACTGAATGCCAGCCACCATACATTTTTTAATATGGATTGGCTTTTTGTGACATGTAGTGACTGAATTCCGTAGAGTTTTCCTTTTTTTTATCACATTTGTTTTGAAGATAGTCTCAAGCAAAAATAAAGCGACTGGCTCGACAAGCAGGTTGGTATATGTGGCACCGCCGCACCCCCAGTTCCACCCCCCCCCTCCCTCATTCCCATTCATTCTTCTACCCTCCTCCCTCCCCACATCCAAGTGCAAAACTCGCATTGTCTCAACCACTCTTCCATCATCCATTTGTCTTGGGAAATATTGGTTTTGCTATGATAACGAATAAAAACACATTACACTGTGCTTTAATCCATAGTAGAGTTATTTATACACCACGATCTGAATGCAGGGTGATATACTGTAGTATTTTCGTATCATCGTGAGGTCTTTAATCATACAATTTATCATTTTGATGGTTGTATCCAGTCAGTGTGTAACATTAAACAGTCGGAAGCTATTAAGTAGATGTTTGTTGTGGTCGGTGGTGTGTGTGTGGGGGGTACCTGGCCGTCACACGTTGTGGAGGGGACATGTGGAGATGGGCCCGGGGTCGACGACTCTGTCGGGGTGGATAGTTCTTACCTACCTAATTGTTCTTATCTAATTGTATCTTTGCAGGAATGAGTCAAGCTCGTACTGTCCCGTGTCTTAAACCATATTTATCTTACATATCCTTAAATTTGTGAATTGTTTTGGCACACACTATTTCATTCGGTAGTGCACTCCACTGATCAATTGCTCTGTTTGGGAAACTGAATTTCCTCACGTCTTTATCACCTCTCTTCTTATGCAGTTTTTTGCAGTGTCCTCTTGCTGATGCTTCCCCATATGTTAAGTATTCATTTATGTCTATTTTCTCCTTCTCTGGTATGCATTTATATAGCATTATCATATTACCTCTTTCCCTTCTCTCCTGTTGTGTTGGTAGATTCAGTTTATTTAGTCTTTCTTCGTAGCTTAGATCCCTTAAGCTTGGTATCCATCTTGTAGCGGCCCTTTGAACTTTTTCAATTTTGTCTATGTATTTTTTGAGATGAGGACTCCAGGGTTGGTGTGATAAATGATGTTATTATCCTTCTTAGCATGTCTTCATTTATGTATGTGAATGCTATTCTCATATTTGCAAGCAGTGTATACATGTTCCGTACCTTCTCACTGATGTGGTCAGCCGGAGATAGTCTGTTATTGACAATCACACCTAGGTCCTTCTCTCTTTCTGATGTGTGTAGGGTTTTATTTCCTAACGTATAATCCCAATCAGGTCTTTTTCCACTTTTGCCAAACTTGATTTCATGACTCTTGTCCACATTGAATTCCATTTGCCATGTATTACTCCATTCATGAAGTTTGTTTAATTCTTCTTGTAGCTCTTTACAAGAGTCTGTGTTAGTAATTCTCCTTTGTATTTTTGCATCATCTGCAAACATATTTAGATAGCTTTCATTTCCAGTGTTACTGTCTATGTCATAAAAAAACTTTGTAGTTACTTGTAGTGGAGTTTTATATATATTAGACCTGTGGGCGAGCGGTTGTTATATTTGAGTAGCTTGTAAGTAGATAATCTTCTTTCCCATTTGTCATGTAGTGACAGGAGAGGTAAAGAATAGTATGGGACTATTTTTATTTGTCTGGAAATATTAACAAGTCTCTCACACAGAGCGGAGTAATAAGTAGAGTCCCGCTAGCTATCTCTCTATCTCACTCTCTCTGTCTCTCTCTCAAGTTGCTAAGTCTTTCTTGCCTGCGACCTCTCTGTTGTAAGGCTACCTTCTTTCTGTCTCGCTGTCGCTCCCTCTCTCAAGTTGCTAAGCCCTTCTCCCTACTACCTGCCTGTTCTATGGCCTGTCTCCTTCTGAGCTCTCTTTCCTAAATTCTGGTGTTGCAGGGGTTGTGTCACGTGTGTTCCTTGTGAGTGGAAAGTTCTAGAAGCCTGTGTGTATGTGTGTGTATGGTCACTAGGCGCTGTCGTGTGCCTATAAAGCATTCCTTGAGTTAAGAGTGTGTAAGCATGTTTAGCATTGCTCGATTCTCGCAGACACAATACCTTCTTATCATCTGACTCCCTGCTTCTATCTGTCTCTCTATCTATTTATCTATCTATTATGATTTGTAATTATAATATGGAGTCCTAATATATGCTCGGTCACGCGAAAATGGCGTACCATCGACAGTTAATAGTTATAACATATTAATACATATTATATACACATTATAATGAACTTATAAGCTAATTAAGTGAAATACATAATATTGTAAAAGTAACAATTGTATGAATATTGTATACATATAATATTTATAGTAAATAGTGATTATTTAGTAATATTACATTTTACACAAGTTGTATACATATTTGAATAAATGCATTAAAGTCTTTGAGAGAGGTGAAGTCAGTGAATGTACAGTGAGGTTGGATGGTGAGGAATTGGAAAATGTGAGTACGTTTAAGTACTTGGGTAGTGTGATGAGTAAGGATGGAGGTTTGGAGGGTGAAGTGCTTGAAAGGGTACAGCAGGGAAGAAAGGTTGCTGGTTCTTTGAAAGCAGTGATAAGAAACAGGGAAGTGAGCATGGAAGTGAAAAAGTTACTACATGACAGTATTGTGATACCAACTCTAACGTACGGAAGTGAAGCTTGGACGTTGTTGGAAGGACACAAGTCAAGAGTGAGAGCCGTGGAAATGAGTTATTTAAGAGGAGCCTGTGGAGTCACATGGAGAGACAGGCTGACGAATGAGGTTATAAAGGAGCGTTGTGGTGTTGATGTGGATGTGATAGGAAGCGTTATGAGGAACACACTGAAGTGGTTTGGCCATGTGGAGAGGATGGAGGGTCAAAGACTGACGAAGAGAGTGTATGTGAGTGAGGTGGAGGGGGAAAGAGGGAGGGGGAGGCCTAGGATGAGGTGGAGAGATGGGGTGGAGAGGTATATGAGAGAGGGGGGTGTGAGTTGGGAGCAGGGGAGTGAAATGGCGGGGGACAGGGCGACTTGGAAGCGATTTGTTTGTGGCCACCCCAGACGGGATTGAGGCGTCTGGCAATAGATAGCATTAAAGTAAATTATTTAACTGTAATACAGTATGTACTTGGGTTATTGTAGTGAAATGCATAACTGTGTTGGCCTTATAATTGTAGTTACATTTTGTTAATGCAACTGTTACATAAGTGTCTTGGCCTTATAATTGTAGTTAAAGTTACATAAAAGTTACATCTTGTTAATGCAACTGTTACATAAATGGTACATATTGTTTGTAGTTACATAATTGTAGTTAAAGTTACATAAAAGTTACATCTTGTTAATGCAACTGTTACATAATTGGCAAAGTGTAACATAATGCAATCGTTTGTCGTTACATAATTGTTACATATCATTTGTAGGTACATAATTGTAGTTAGTTACATAAAAGTTACATCTTGTTAATGCAACTGTTACATAAATGGTACATATTGTTTGTAGTTACATAATTGTAGCAATCGTAGCAATCGTTTGTCGTTACATAATTGTTACATATCGTTTGTAGATACATAATTGTAGTTAAAGTTACATAAAAGTTACATCTTGTTAATGCAACTGTTACATAAATGGTACATATTGTTTGTAGTTACATAATTGTAGTTAAAGTTACATAAAAGTTACATCTTGTTAATGCAACTGTTACATAAATGGTACATATTGTTTGTAGTTACATAATTGTAGCAAGTGTAACATAATGCAATCGCTTGTCGTTACATAATTGTTACATATCGTTTGTAGTTACATAATTGTAGCAAGTGTAACATAATGCAATCGTTTGTAGTTACATAATTGTAATAATTGCAGTCCTAACATATGAATCCGGTCTTGTTGCGGTCGATGATAGTGATGATGTGTCATGCCACTTGCTTGTGGAGACAACAATTTGCTTTTTTGTTTGTAGTTTATGTGGCATTTTGGCATATGTAGTAACACTTACACTTATTTTCATTTGTTTGTTATGTGATCTTACTCTATTTCTCTCTTTTTTCTTTCTTTTTCTTTTTCTTTTCTCTTTTTTTTGTATGTATTGATTTTCTATAGTATGTTTTTCTTCGCTTGTGTACGCTTTTTCTATGTTGTTCATGGTTGCATAATTACTGGTTAATTTCCTTGGGATACTTTTTTAAAGTTTAGTTTATATTGCACAGATATTACTGAAAATGATATAATATAGTCCCATATTTTGTTATTTTATATATATATATATATATATATATATATATATACACTATATACAGTATTAACTATATACACTGACTTGTTGTTCACTTGTACCTATCGTGGGTAATATGTGTGTCAGCACTGTGTGGAAATCATTGTCTTCACGATTGTGTTGAAGATGTTCACTCTTTCTAACGTCATTTGTGTTGGCCATTTTTTTTTCTTCTGGTTTTCCTTGTAACTTAATTTATCTGTTTCCACTAGGTAGTTTTAATTGATAAATGTTTAATACAGTTCTTTTGATCGCTCACTGAGTAACTGTGATGGTATATTTTCTTTATTACTTTGTAGATGTAATAATGTATAGTTGTATGTATGAAACACGTATTTTACGTAGGTATAAATGGTAACACTCGTTGGTAGTAAATAAATGTTATAATAAAGGAATGAATATATACAATGTAGAATATTTACTGTTGGTGCAAGTATTTAATGACTGAATTATGAAGATAATTGAAGTATGTATATGTATTTAAGTTGTAACTATATAACACGTTTTATATGTTTGTCCAGAAGCTTATTGTCTATCACTGTGTATTGTATAAATGAAGTAACTATGTAACTCACTAATTTTTACCGTGGTGGGAATGGTGTGACTGGTGGTGCAGATGGTGTGTTGACCGACGTGGCGTCTTTTCAGCAAGCACGCATGATGACGTCGACTTCCCACACTGGTAGCTGTGGTGAGTGAATGAGTGGCGATGAGTAACTTGAGTGAAGATGAGTGAGTAAGATGAGTTGTGAATATGGACTTGGTGTTTGCTTCGTCGTCTTGACCTCTTCACTCCCGCATAAGCGTTGGGGGTTGGGTGGATGTAGCAGAGAGAGGAGGGTGAGGTCTGGTGCTTATGAGTTATGAGTCGTGTCTCACTCTTCGTTTGTTTGTTCCGTTTTTCTTCCTCGATGTTTTCTCGGTCCTTTTTCCTTGTGATTTACTCGCTGTAGGATGAAGACTGCCGCTACTTGTAGGTGCGTGTAGAAGATTATACAGACGACTCGTAGTTGTTACTTTTAGTTGATTGTAGATGGTTGTAGTTCGTTGGTTTGTCGTAGGAATTGCAAGATCG
This sequence comes from Coenobita brevimanus, assembly GCF_032717465.1. NCBI lineage: Eukaryota > Metazoa > Arthropoda > Malacostraca > Decapoda > Coenobitidae > Coenobita > Coenobita brevimanus. The sequence continues at coordinate 21,565,651 of NC_137000.1, read as the reverse complement.
TATCAATATTTTGTTAAACTACTTGCAAGGCGTCCTGTGACCTCTTCACCTCTGCATCAGCATGATGATCGGGGAGACGGAGGGGGCTGGTTGGAGAGAACTGTCAGGAGCTGGTTGTAAGTTGTTGGTTGTGAGAGGTATTCTTGTTTTCAATCTTGATATTTTGTAGGAATTCAATGTTGATTCGTAGACGAGGTTCGTATACGTTCGCTGCTACCAAATGTCATAAAAGACTTTGTAGTTACTTGTAGTTGAGTTGTATATATATTAGACTTGTGAGCGAGCAGTTGTTATATTTGAGTAGCTTGTAAGTAGATAATCTTCTTTCCCATTTGTCATGTAGTGACAGGAGAGGTAAAGAATAGTATGGGATTATTTGTATTTGTCTTGGAAATATTAACAAGTCTCTCACACAGAGCGGAGTAATAAGTAGAGTCCCACTAGCTATCTCTCTGTCTTGCTCTCTCTGTCTCTCTCTCAAGTTGCTAAGCCTTTCTTGCCTGCGACCTGTCTGTTGTAAGGCTAGCTTCTTTCTGTCTCGCTGTCGCTCCCTCTCTCTCTCTCTCTCAAGTTGGTAAGCCCTTCTCCCTACTACCTGCCTGTTCTATGGCCTGTCTCCTGAGCTCTCTTTCCTAAATTCTGGTGTAGCAGGGGTTGTGTCACGTGTGTTCCTTGTGAGTGGAAAGTTCTAGAAGCCTGTGTGTGAGTATGTGTGTATGTGTGTGTATGGTCACTAGGCGCTGTTGTGTGCCTATAAAGCATTCCTTGAGTTAAGAGTGTGTAAGCATGTTTAGCATTGCTCGATTCTCGCAGACACAATACCTTCTCATCATCTGACTCCCTGCTTCTATCTGTCTCTCTCTCTATCTATTTATCTATCTATCTATTATGATTTGTAATTATAATATTTATATACACTAATATTTATATACACTAAAAACATGAGCCCTGTGGTACTCCACTAGTCACTTCTTTCCATGATGAGTAGTTTCCCCTTAGTACTGTTCTCATTTCTCTTTTTATGAGAAAATCTTGCATGCAATAAAACAGTTTGCCTCGAATTCCTCCTTGATGGTACAGTTTCCATAAAAGTCTTTGGTGTGGTACTGTGTCAAATGCTTTCTTGAAATCTAAATAGATACTGTCCACCCATCCTTCTCTTTCCTGTATGGTGTCTGTTACTCTGTCATAGTAGCTCAACAGATTAGTAACACACGATTTTCCTTTTCTGAAACCAAACTGTCTTTCTGTTATCATATTGTGTTCTTCTAGATGATTTACCCAAGCTTTTCTTATAAGCTTTTCTAATACCTTGCTTATAATACTGGTCAGTGATACTGGTCGGTAGTCGAGTGGATTTTGTCTATTCTCTTTCTTGAATAAGGGGACAATATTTGCTTTCTTCCAAATATCAGGTAGTTTACATTGACTCAAGGATTTCTTGAAAATTAAAAATAATGGTTTACTTAACTCCTTTGCACATTCTCGTAGCACCCAACATGAAATTTCATCAGGACCATTTGCTTTTCCTCTGTCTAATTTACTTAACTCCTCCTGTATTACTTTTTCTGATATTTGTATATCTGGTAGTATGTGTGGGCATGCATGTTCCACATAGTGTGTGTGTGTGTGTGTGTGTGTGTGTGTGTTTTCCACCAATGCTTACAAACACACCATGAAGTGTGCATTACAATATTGTTCACTGCGCCATATAATAGTGATATTTAGAGTTTAACAATATGGCAAATAAGCATTTAATGATCGGTACACAATAAGACCTTATTTTCTAAACGTTATTCAACCAGATATGCAGTGCAATATCAGATTATTATACATTAGTTTGAACCACATATTGTAGGGCAACTGGAAGAGGGCGATAGCAAAGGTGGTGGCTGGTCCTACTCGGTGTTGACAGGGTTACCTTGTCACTCCCCCAGTTACCCACGACATTCCATTATCATATAAATCCAATGTCTGGCCCACTGTTTCATATCGTTTTAAAATGCATTCAGTTAGTCTTCCTTATTAAATATTTGCGTAACCAAAACCGTTTGTCCATTTTAACATCCTTCCCTCTCTGTGGCAATTGACGTTTCGGCTGATGACAGTTAATGGGAAAAACCATGGCCACACAGAGATAGAGGAAAGTAGTAACAGACATGGGACACAAGTTGAAGAGCAAATAATCATAAGGTTAACTTGACCGATACGTCTATTACGTTGCTGTTAGAACATTGACCAGTGTCAACTGTAACCCGTCACACTTTTGTTGGAAACGTTCTCACTGAAAACGAATAAACTGAATTATCTGTTGTATGGCATGATAATGTTGATTAGTGTAAGCTGGAATCGAGACAAGTTTGTTTGGTTACTATGCAGATCATCCATTCGGCCAATTTAGTAACTGGTTACCTTTTTCGAAATACGTCGTGTTATAAACGTGTGAATCACAAATTACACCCTATTGCAGTTATAACTATATAAGGCAAGGTTATATTCCTGATATTGTTATCAGGTGGTGTGGGTCTCTTGCTGGAGTGAGTGGCGATAAGTGGCTGAGGCAAGGGGTGGAGGGAATTGGTTGTATGCAGCGCCGGATTAACTAAGCTGTTGCCTGGTAGGCAATGCAGACTGTTGGCCTGCAACATACGGATCTTTTTCTTTCCGTTATTTCCGTTGGCATGACCTATAATGGCCTTTTTTGATGGCCTGATGGGTGATGGCACTTATTTGGACGCCCGAAGCGTATATTTATTCTGCTCTGGAAGTCTGGATGGCCTGTGAAAGGCTGTGGCCTGGCAGGCAGTTCCCCAATTTGCCTCTACCTGGTAATCCGACCCTGGTTGTATGGTGTGTGCGGGGTCAGCACACCACACGGCTCACACTGCTGTTGGCTGTCCTGTGTATGAAATTGTCCTTGATACTTATAATACTGTCAGCAGCAATGAATGGCGTCTAAATATTGATTGACCTTTGGTAATGCCAGCAACCACGTCATGGCATCGGCTTAACCACCAGACAAGCTGTCATCAAGTTCCTGATGCCCAACGTTATCCGAAATCATGTATTAAGACATCAATAACCAAGATAATATTGATCATGTGTTTTACGTATCAGCAACACTGCTATTATCACACGTTGGGTATTAGTAGTAACTATGGTAATGACCTATAATAGAGTTTGTAAAGTAACAGTGATTACTTTTAGGGAAGGAGCACACCACCGACGACTACAAACATCTACTTATAGCTTCCGACTGTTTAATGTTACACACTGGATACAACCGTCAAAATGATAAATTGTATGATTAAAGACCACACTATCCTTACGATTATACTACAGTATATCACCCTATTTTAAGATCGTAGTGTATAAATAACTATACTATGGATTAAAGCACTGTGTAATGTGTTTTTATTCGTTATCATAACAAAACCATTATTTCCCAAGACAAATGGATGATGGAAGAGTGGCTGAGACAATACGAGTCTTGCACTTGGATGTGGGGAGGGTGGAGGGTAGACGAATGAATGGGAACGAGGGAGAAGAGGGGGTGGAACTGGGGGTGCGGCGGTGCCACATATATCAACCTGCTCGTCAAGCTGGTCGCTCGATTTTGCTGGAGGCTGTACCTATTACTTTAGTCAGCAATATATTTTGACGGGCGATTAGCATTCGGCCTCCAAATGCTTTTGTTTCATTTGCCAAGTGACGGCCATACCAGGAGGAACTTGGTGCACACTTGACGTCCCCACCTACTCAACCAGTGAGGTCTTGCACGGGGTAGAACGCTGCTTTTGCGCCTGAAGGCCAAAAGGAAAGCAGCAGATCTATACTCATATTATACTGTTTTCCCTTTGGACTTCAGGCGAGTTTCAGCGTTTCACCCTGTGGACGCCTTCACTTGATCAACAAAAAATGATGGTAGGTAGTAATAAAGTGGTCAGTATTAAAAATTTCCAAAAAAAAATTGATATGGGTATCAAATCCATTTTCTGAATTTCAAAAAAAAAAAAAAAAAGATCGTATCATGCAGCATCCAAATCAGTGATATCTCTAACAGAGGTATGCAAGTACGTAAAATAGTATGGAGTGGTGCAGTGCTGGATATGAATTTTGGATGCTGAGGTTGATTTGGGAAGGTATAGCTTGTGTGAATGAAGCAAAAGCATTCGGGGGCCGAATGCTAATCGGACGCCAAAATATTTTGTTAGAAAAGGTAAGTTACCTACAAACCAAATTTGAGGTTAAGTTCAAAACTCTACAGAATTCAGTCACCGCGTTTCGCAAAAACGGGAATAAAATGATAGAATATTATGTGCTATGTAATTTCAAGATACTTGAAGTGAACCTTGTGGTAGTAGTGAACCGCGATTCAGTGAAAATTATCTTGTCCAGTGTAGACCAGAATTTAGGTGTTAATGTTACAGACAAATTTACTCCTCAACCCATTTCATTCCCCATTTCTCGCTCCTCCTCTCCTTTTTTTCCCCTCTTTCCTCCTTTCCCTTTTCTTCATTTCCCTTCTACTCTGGCACGTTCCCCCTGATTATTAGATTATCTTCCCCTCCCCTTCATGCCTCATCCAGTTGCTCAACTCCCTTGCGCCCACTCTCACTTTCTCACTAATACTATCATATTCATGGAAGGGGAGAGAGAGAGAGAGACAGACAGACAGACAGACAGAGACAGAGATAGAGAGACTGGACTAGAAAGGAATAAGTGTGATTTATGTGGTTTGGTGCTTCATAGAGATGAAGCAGAACAATCAGTTAGATTTACTTGCACAATAACAACCACGATTTGCAAGGGTAAAAAAATTATGTATTAAGAGAAGTTAGCCCCAGAGGTCACCCGAAAGGTAGCTTCCCCTGTACAAGGCAGTGACCCCCGCAAATGTGTGTTTATATTGTACTGTAGGCATGTATATATTTGTGTACTACTGTAGTATGTTTGTACAGTATACGGTTGAAGGGTGTCTCTTATAGTACACAGTAATGGCATGATGAACTAAATGGGGGAAAGGAATGTGTGTGACATCTGCGTGAGAATGTGTCGTGTGTGCGGTGCTGTAATCTCCACTGGTATTTCTACAAGAGCGTTAGGGTTCACCCCTGGGCTTCCTTGGACCGCTGACCCCGAGAAGTACCAGATGAAGCTGGGAACAACGCCAGCGACTGACTGACGCCCTTATGGGACTACTGGACTGCGGACGGTAAGTAGAGAGCAGCAGCCTGTGCAGGCGCGTCCGCTGGATTTTTTGTGAAGGGGGGCAAAATAAAAGAAATTATACATATATGTGCGGTTATAATATCTCAAAATACACACATTCCAAAAAGGCATAGGCATATGCATACATGAGTTGCATGACTTACATCAAATACATAAAGTGAAAGAATGAATAAATAGACTCAAATCACTCAATCATCCTTGAACAAGAACTGAAGCCATCGACTGTCGCTACCGAAACGATCGATGACGGCCTCAATGAAAGCATCCTTCATGATAGTAATTTTCTCTCGGTGCACACTCAACATAGCCTACACAGAGAGGATAGGCGAATAGTCGACATGGATGAACGCAACCATGTTTTAACCAGCCTGAGAGTGCTGAATGAGCTCTCAACTTGACATGTAGTTGCTGG